>NC_056732.1:839901492-839908228 GCF_019279795.1 Protopterus annectens
CTGAGAGACAGGGGTGAGGACAATTGGAGTATGTTGTGATGCAAATTAAAAAGGTTACATGTGTCCAGTGGACACGTGTGAAATAGACAGCTATGTATAGGGCAAATGTTCTAGGAACAGATTGGCCTTTTGTTTCTGTAAGGTAAAAGTGGGATGTGGGGGAAGGAGAGTAAGTATGCTCGTGGAGGATAGGTTGGGTAGGATGACAGACAAGACAGCATACAGGGTTGGTATATGACACATGTGGGGGGATACACCTTGGATGGGGAGGGGTGTTCGGTAGTCATAAGCCCATGAGCCCCCAGATGGAAACAGTAGGATGGAGGTCCCCATCCATGGTCAGCCACCACTGCTCCAAAACAGCCACAAGGGTTGCTGTGCTGGGGGCTGTATAGGAGGGGCAGGCTCACCCTCTAAATGTGACACTCTGCCCTCGAGCTGGAGTATCTGGCCTCGAAACCCCTTATTGAGCCCCCTACGCATCGTCCAGAACTGTACGATGGTGGACAAGTTCCTGTCTGGACCTGCTCCCAGGGGGAACAAGCTCCATCCTCAGTGGTGGTTCCACCAGAAGGTGGTGCAGAGCCAACAGAGGTGGAGGTCCAAGGCTGGGTCCCAGATGTGCTGATGCCCGGTGCCATGGCCAGCTGAAGTGGGACAGGAGGTTCTGCCGGGACCTCCGATCCCATACAGCCTATGGTGCTGCAGTTTTAACACAGATATGGCTTAGTAATAGTCAACAGCATTCAGGATTACTTATAACAGCATGCATAGATATGACCATCAACCCAACACAACAGGTGGCATACATTTGCAGAGTGAGCACAACACATGAATATATACTGTATGACATCTGTACAAAGTGTAGAAGACTTGGGACTGCAGCTATGAACAGTGGCCCATTATTGGCATGTCACTGTGAGAACCTCAGACAGTGACTGTCATACCACTGTTTCATGTGACATATGTCCAATCAGGGATGCGATGGCAGTAACTCTCATCACTATCACCATGTACTGACTGCAATCCTCATACTATGCTTCTGCAGTTCACAGATGTGTGTTCATTGAGTAACACAATAAACAAATGGCTCCACACACTGACCTGTCCACAGATGGCCCTACAGATGGGGGTTCCCTCACAAACAGAGCACTGTCTTGTCAGTTTTAAAACATGTGGAATAGCCATTACCACGCACAACTTGTTAAACTGGCAGTAGTCTCAATGAAGCATAGCTACACTTACATGCTGTAGTCATATCTGGCACATCACCCTCCTGTCTTTAGGCTATTTTCCACTGTGTATGTTGCGTGAGGAATATCCAGATATCATCTGAGATGCTGTTTACCAAACACCAGATCCAGGTTCCACTCACAGCGACTGTCATGGGCAAACACCAACATGATGTTCCTAGATATTGTACTGTGTTTCCATGTGATTGGCTATAGGAAGGTCACCACAGCTGTTCCACATGCAATCAGCTAGTGGTGGACTGCAATAGGTGCAGAGGCCATCACCTGATCATGACCATCACTTACAAAACACAAGCTGCTGCTGAGCAGGTGTACAACTCCACATCCACCAGAGAGTGTGTGGGAGGGACAGACAGAGGCAAAAGTACATCAGAGAAGGGCTTGGAGACTAAAACCTAAGCATCATCTGTTTAAATACCTACCAGTACAGGGGTTCAAACACCTGACTGACTAGCCATTATTTAGTTATTTTATTTTATTTGTTTTATTTTACATTTGTTGACCGGGCTAGTCTAGCTGGATACATGTCCATTTTCAGTAGAGGCCCAGGGAGAAATGCTCCAAGAAACATACAGAATTAATATAAAAGTCAAAACAGATCAAAATAAACAAAACAGCTATTGTTTCATAAAATCATTAGTGTTTTTTTTTTTTGTACAAAATACCATACTCATAGTGAGCATAACATGGGAACTGTATGAGAGAGGGTACAATATACATAATTTTTATTTGCAATAACATCTTTAAGGGTAAGATTAAAGAGATGTAGAGTGGTGATTAGTTTAGAGTGGTGATTAGTTTGAACGAAAAAAAGTTAGTCAGGGTTAGTACAGGAGCATAGCCAGTGTGTATTGAGAAATAGTTTTAGGATTACCTCAGTGTCACTGCTCAACAGAGGCACAGCAAAATAATGGGTATAGTTCCCCATACTAAAGGGGTGGCGTAAGCCACAAAACTATGGGCTAGGCTTGTAAATGCCCTCGGGCAGATAGCCTAGTATGAACCTATGAACCTATGAACCTATTCCTTTTAAAGAGTGAGAGAGAAGTCAGAGTTGTGAGATCAGTGGGTAGTTGATTCCATAGTTTTCCAACTGTGTTGGAGAATAGGGAGTCACCTGCAGAGTTGTTGGATTTGGAAGTATTGATCAGCAGTTTGTTGGAGGAGCGTAGATTCTTAAGGTTATTGTAAGGTGTAATGAGGCTAGAAAGTATTGGAGTGTTGGTGGGTTGATACAGGGTCTTGTGGGTTATAGCAAGCTGGTGAAATTGAAGCAGGTTAAGAAATTCTAGCCAGTCAAGTTGTTTTAGGTTAAGAGAGTGATGAGTTCTGAAAGGAGAGCCTGTAGCAAATCTAGCAATATTATTATAGGATGTTGCCAGTTTGTTGAGGTTGTTTTTAGAAAGATTAGTGTATATAGGTGAAGCATAGAGTAGAGTGGAGATTAAGTGAGTTCTGGCTATGGCAGTCCTAGCTGCTGGTGGAAGAAAGTGTTTAATTCTGTAAAGGGATCCAAGTTTTTTGTTAACTGTTTTTATTGTGCTGTTAATATGAGTATCAAAGTTGAGGTTGTTGTCTATTGTTATTCCTAAGAGTTTAGTGGTCAGGTCAGGAGAAATAAGAGTACCATTGTTGGATGTGAGTGTGAATTGTATAGGGGAGGACTTTCGGGTTGGTGTGAAGAGTAACAGTTTAGTTTTTGGGGGGGGTTAGGAGGAGACAGTGGTTTGAGAACCATTGTTCTACAGTATTGAAAGCTTTTTGGTTAAGAGACTGAAGTTCAGTTTAAGAAGTGGCTGAACAGATTATAGTAGAGCCATCTGCATATTGAATGCAGTTAGTGTGTGGAATAGCTGATTGAAGGTCATTAAATGGAAAATAGAAGTGGGCCTAATATGGAGCCCTGTGGAACGCCAAGGGAAATGGGAAGGTGATTAGATAGTTTATTTTGCCAGAATACTGCCTGTTGCCGGTTTTCTAGGTAAGATTTGAACCAATTCATGGCTAGAGGATCGAGTGAAAGGGATTTCAGTATGTGTAAAAGGAGTTGGTGATTGACCATGTCAAAAGCTTTAGATAAATCGATGAAGACTGCAGGGGAAAGAATATTTCTGTTACGATTTTTGTTGATAGTCTGTGAAGGATAGCAGGGCAGTGGTGGTACTGTGGAAAGGTCTAAATCCATGTTGACAGTTGGCAAGTAAGTTGTTATGGAGAAGGTGGTTAAGTAGTTGCTTATGGATGCACTTTTCCATTATTTTTGCAAGAGGAGATAGCAGAGCTATAGGACGAAAGTTAGAGAAGTCCTTGGAGTTCCCCCCTTTATGTAATGGGATGATATGAGAAATTTTTCAGATAGATGGGATAGTTCCTTCACTAATGGTTCTATTGATGAGAATGTAGATGGGATAGGCAATGGCTTTAGCTCCTTTTTGCAGGAATTCTGCTGAGAGTTGGTCAGCTGAGGGGTGGTAGGTCTTAATTTTTGGAGAAGGGAGAAAATAAAGGAAGTAGCAACTGGTGGTAAATGAAATAATGGGGGTGGGTTTGTAGTAGAAGTAGGCAGCTGAGAAGTATCAGGAGATAGATGGCTTGCTAGAGTTTGGATGGCATTTGTGAAGAAAGAATTAAAAGCATTAGCAGTATGTGTGGGATTTTCAGGGTTGGAGTCTAGTGGGTTGGGAGTGATACATTGACCTGGGTAAAGAAGTTTGTTAATGCTAGTCCAGAACTTTTGTGGTTCCTTGTGATAGGTTTGCTGTAATTGGAGGTAAAATTCTTTTTATGTAATAGGATGGCTTTTTTTGTATTATTTCTATGTTGCCTAAAGGTTTGTTGATCTATAGGATTCTTAGTAGTACGCCATTTTGCCCAGGATTTGTTTCTGAGAAGGATTTTTTGCCTAGTATTGTTAGAGAGCCAAGGGGCTGGTTTAGCTTTATTTCTGACAGATCGTACTGGGGTGTGTTGGTCCAGGATGGCTAAGAATGTGGAGTTGAAGTATTCTACTGCTTCACTGAGTGGCAGAGTTTTTAGCGGTGTCCAATTACATTGATTGAGTTCTGTTTGGAAAAGTTCTGGGTTAAATTGCTTTTTGGTGTGTACTGTTCTGAAAGTGTTAGGGAAGGTTAGGTTGGTTTTATGTCTGATGATATAAGTTAGTGAATGGTTACTTAGATCATCTGGGAGTGTTCCTACTTTGCAAGTCTGACGAGGACTATTAGTAAGTATCCAGTCCAAGGTACTTTCTTTGTTGTTGGGTCTATTGGTTCTGGTAGGGGAGTTAATGGTTTGTGAGAAGCCATAAAGGTTAATATGGGTGGTGGGCATTACTACAGGACTTCCAGTCGATATTAAAGTCTCCTAGGACTATGGTTTCTTGTGGGATATTAATAGAAAGCCAGTTAAGGATATTCTCAAGTGTATTGATGTTATTTCCTGGAGGAAGATGTATACAGATAATATATATGGCTTTATGAGTGTTGACCTGAAATTCTGAGATAAGTATTTCAGCATTATTGTCTAAAGGTGGACTAAGACTTACAGTGCTAACTTGTAGCTCTGTTTTATAGAGGATTGCTACTCCTCCTCCCTTTTTGGCTGTGCGGTCTAATCTAATGATATTGTAACCAGGTGGGGTTACTATTACAAGTGCATGCAGTTACTCCATGTGCCCCATAGCTGATGTGTTGGTGTGCTGTAAGAACATATATGTGTGCTGGTGAGTGACATCTGCAACAGATATATAGTAGACATACATTAGGTGTAGCACACATGGCTGTCCACATAAACAGATACCATTGTCAAAACAACCACACTCTCTAAGGGACTCAGACACATTGCCACACTTTGCCAGGCTCACAAATACACTTCCTAACTACTTAGTTTGCCACACTGCAGTAATGCACAGGTACTGCATGCACCACAGGGGATATCCTGAGGTTCTATGGGCTAGGGCATGTGAACGTGTCTGACATCAGTCGGTATGCCAATGGGAGTTATACCGGGTGTGACTGTGGTTGGGAGCATCATACCCCACACGCAGACACAAGGTGCCAGTACTGACATGCATGTGTGCATTGCTTCATGGGTGTGTAGTGTTTGGCTGTGCAAGATGGCTGTACACGGCTGGGTGAGCGGTAATCCTTGGCATCACACCACCCAAAAATGGTGTGCAGTGTAGTTCAGGGGTGTAGTGTCTGCAATGCCCCACACAGATGGGTATTGTATGAACTGTCCTGTCATCCTGGTTACCATTTTGTTTGGCCATTGCTTTGCAATGCATGCCATGTCTGTGTTTGATAGTCCTTGACATGGACATTGCCTGGGATGTGCACGTCCCACAATAATGTACAGTGACATGTACAAGTGTACCTGGTTTGGCTGACTGTTATCATCAGATATGCCAATACTGGCCTGGTGTGGCAGGACTTTCTAATAGACAGCAGGTTGACCCTGCACCTGCCTTGATAGCATGATACAGGTATTCCCTGGTGTCAGTGGCATCTGTCCATACAGGGCATGTGTGTAAGGCATTGTATGGCCTTTGTGGATCACATTTGATGGCACTACATATGTTGCAGGCATCCAGTGGGGAACATAGTGAAGGCACATTGTCCGCAATTATGTGCCCATTGTACTGCTGGACATACCCTCTGCAGCCCACTTCAGTCACACCATGCCTACTATCTGTACTATCTGTCAACAATGTGCAGGGTACTAGCGGGATATTCTAGGCAAGTGTGTTTGTGTATGACACATGGGTTCAAAATGTATTCCGGGTTATAGTAGGGTTGCATACTTTGTTCACCAGGCCTTTTTCCAGATGTAGAGGTATGGCTTGCCAACACAGTCCCTTGGCTACTCCTCATGAGGTGGACATTGTGACATATAATACGGACACCATATAGGAAAACTACAAAAAAGACTCCCCAACATGTGCAGTGGTTAGACACTCACAGCCACCTCCAGACAGGCTCTGACTATCAAACACACACACACACACACACACACACACACACACACACACACACACACACACACACACACACACACACACACACCTGCCATGTCTTGGAATAGAACCCGTACCTAACTAGTTTATCACATTACAGCATTATGCAGATTACTGGGTTACAGCAGTCCCAGCGGTGTATTTCTAGGTGAGTGACATCAGCAGGATTGCCAAAGGTGAGTATGTGAATTGTAAAGAGTTTGCATACTCTAAAAAGCATTGTTTCTTTCTCAGGTAGACAGACAGACACACACACACACACATTTGGCCTGTTTGGAATTAGAACACCTACCAAACTAGTTTATCATGCTACAGCATTATGCAGTTACAGCATGTGCTATGGAGATTACTGAATTACAGCAGTCCCAGAGGTGTATTCGTAGGTGGGTGACATCAACAGGATTGCCAAAGAAGGGCATTTCAAGTGTACTGTGAGTTGTACATGTCTGTTACTTCCCTACATGTTCAA
>NC_056732.1:839908728-840031228 GCF_019279795.1 Protopterus annectens
TGACATTTAAAGTTTGTAGTACCCTTATGCATTAATTCAGGGCATTGCTGAGTGGCATTCAGAGTGGGCGGTACCCTTATGCATTAATTCAGGGCATTCCTGAGTGGCATTCAGAGTGATTAGTACCCGTATGCATTACTTCAGGGCATTTCTGAGTGACATTCAAAGTGGGTTGTACCCTTATGCATTAACTCAGGGAATTCCTGAGTGACCTTTACAGTGGGTTGTACCCTTATGCATTAAATCAGGGCATTGCTGAGTGACATTCAGAGTGGGTAATAACCTTATGTATTATTTCAGGGCATTGCTCTGTGACAATCAGAGTGGGTAGCACCCTTATCCATTAATTCAGGGCATTGCTGAGTTATATTCAGAGTGGGTAGTACCCTTATGTATTAATTCAGGGCATTTCTGATTGACATTCTAAGTGGGCCATAACCTTATGCATTAATTCAGGGCAATGCTGAGTGACATTCAGTTGGTAGTACCCTTATGCATTAATTCAGGGCATTGCTGAGTGACATTCAGAGTGGGTAGTACCCTTATGCATTAATTCAGGGCATTGCTGAGTGACATTCAGAGTGTGTAGTACCCTTATGCATTAATTCAGGGCATGGCTGAGTGACATTCAGAGTGGGTAGTACCATTATGCATTAATTCGGGGCATTGCTGAGTGACATTCAGAGCGGGTAGTACCCTAATGCTTTAATTCAGGGCATTGCTAAGTGTCATTTCATAATCATCTGATGCAAGTACAGAATGATATAATCTAATTTGACTGTGGAGGATAATTTTAATTAGTGTTCCTTATGGTAACTTTCAGCCTTTTGCTGAGCTTTTTGACAGAGTCCAGTATGTGGGTAGAGTGTGATTTATTAACGACTGTAATTTGCTTTTTATGTTTCTACTATGTAGTTCATTAGTGTTGCATTCTACCAAAATGGCTTATTTTTATGTTCTCCATTATTTTTGGTGCTGATTGCAATAGCTTGATTTATGTTATTTCTTAGACTGGAGAAAATTTATTTAGCATAACTGACAATCAGTTGAGGTTACATGCTGGCTAGTCATTTTGCATTTGAATTTGAGAACTCATATAGGTTCATAGGTGTGTACTAGGCTAATGGCCCTGGAGCCTTTGCAAGACTAGCACATAGGATTACCCTGGCATTGTGCCACCCGACCTTAGTTCCTAGTGCCTCTGTCAAGTAGATCCACTGGAGTGATCCCTGGGGTGAATTTTCTATTTCCCATCCACTCATCAAGATTTCACTTGAAGAGGGCCAGTGAGATGCTCTGCTTGATATGTATTGGAAGTCTATTCCATAGCATGGGCAGTCTCTGGGTTATGAACTTGTCCCTCCATCATGTTCTGTTGATTATGGTAATGAGGTTGAGGTCTCTGGAGCATGTGGTGTAGAGGGACTGGGATTTCTTTAGATGTAGCATTTCTAACAGAGCTGGGTCAGACATGTCTTTGTATGTCAAGCAGAGATCGCAGCTAAGTAGGCAATATGAGACAGAGAATAGTTGGAGTTTTTTTTGAGTCTGTCCATATAGGCCTTGGATCCTGTTTGTGAGGTACTTTTGCGGCCTCTCCCATTGTTGCAGGTGTCTAGTGAGGTACGTGCCAAATGAGGCATTGTACTCGATGACTGGCCTAATGAGGTAAGAGTAGAGGGAGACAATGACATGTTTTTTCCTGGATGCAAAACCCTTAGTAATGAGATGTGCCACATAAAAGGACTTTCTGACCACAGTGGCAACGTGGTGGTCAAAACAGAAGTTGCTGTCAACCTGTATTCCCAGATCTCTTATAACGCCTTCTGTGTTCAGTGGACTACTGTCAATGTGGTAATTCATGGGAACTGGGTTTTCCCAAGGGGGATGACGTTACATTTTTTGACATTGAGATTAAGGCCATGGTTCTGACACCAGTTGTTGGTGTCACTGAGGCCTTTCTGTAGGATGTCAACATCACTTGCAGAGTTAATAATAGCTCCCAACTTGCAATCATCTGTGAACTTTGTCAGCCAGAGTCCATTTGTGTTGGCCTGGACTTCAGAGAAGTAGACACCAAACAGGAGAGGACCCAAGACTGAACCCTGTGGGACTCCACTCATGACTGGGCGGCAGTCTGACTTGGAGTCAGCTACTTTCACACTGTGGGTTCTATCTGTGAACCAGTTTGCAACCCATTTGTCTTTTTAAAGTCCTTCAATTCAGAAATGTTTGTTGTAATGGGTTTAGATGTACTAATGTCACTCTGGCTATGAGCAGAGTGTTAAGGTAAACTGTATGTGTTAACCTAGCTTGCCTGACTGCAGAGGATAAATGTTACTTGTGGACCACCTTCCATTTTGTGGCACAGAGGCTTGTTAGTGCTACATCT
Source organism: Protopterus annectens (assembly GCF_019279795.1). Taxonomy (NCBI): domain Eukaryota; kingdom Metazoa; phylum Chordata; order Ceratodontiformes; family Protopteridae; genus Protopterus; species Protopterus annectens. The sequence goes on from NC_056732.1 coordinate 839,911,121, forward strand.
TTTTGTTTATGTGAATGGACTCATGGGACAAGTTGCCAGGATGTTGCACACAGGCTTGCTAGTGAACACTAGCATAGTTGAAACTCTGTGACTGGCTGCTGTGATATGGCACAAACACGTAGTGGTAAATGCTAGCACTGGTGCCACTGCATATCTGTGAGACTGGCTGCCACAATATGGCCTGGAAGCTTGTCACAGTACTGCTTTGTAAGTGAAGTCTTCAAACAGATCTCCAGAGACTTGTTGCAGTCTATGTTATGTGGCAAAAGGGATATTGTACTGCAGTGTCAACTCATGGCCTATACATTTTATACGGGTGGAGTGTGACTGTGACAGTGTAATTCAGTGTTCTGGCAAGACCTACACCTTTTAAGGGGGTAGATACAATATGGCTCCAGTGTGTACAATTTATAAATTTCTAGCTACACCCCTGGTTGGGCTGATGCTTTGAAATTTTCTTTTAACACTGAGGTATTTTTTTAAGATTTGGAAAAGTTAAACACAGCCTAGCCTATCTGTCAAAAGAATTATGTATCAGCAAAATACCGTTTTTAAACATTCCGTATTTTCCCAGCAAACGGACATCATCAGCAAACAGTCATCCAAAGCCTAGTGCAAATGTTTAGAATTATATCATCCACTATCCTTGAAGTACTTTTTCTACTGTTTAATATGCTCAATCTTAACACGATATCCATCCATCTTTCTTGTGGAAACAATTGAAAGCATATTAAACATGTAGTGAATATGCAGAGAATATTCACTGGCAGTCAGTCTAAACCATTTCAGTTATCAGACAAGAATGGAAAAGCAGTTCCAGCTTGTTTGGCTTATAGTGTCATGGCGATATGCTTTTGCTTTATAAAACTTTTCATAGCAAACTTCTGGTGGAATATCTGTGTCTTAAAATATTTACTGGAAACCATAAATTCAAACAAAATTCTTTAAAAATTTTTCTATTTTTTTTTTTCCAAAAGGCAACTCAGTTACATACTTTCATCAATTACACCGATCATAAGCTGATATATAACTTACATCACAATTGATTAAAAACTAACTAAAACATTATGTGTGCATGTGTGTTTTTATATATATATATATATATATATATATATATATATATATATGTATACATATGGATTCACTTCAGAAGGTCAAAATACTGAAATCTCGAATTTCAGTATCTCAAGCTCAAGAAGTGGAATCCACAAAACAACGAAAACTAAAAACTGCGAAATTCAAACCCTCGAATAAAGTAAGTTTTGAATTTCACAGTTTTACTACACACACACACACACACACACACACACACACACACACACACACACACCCCATCCACCACACAAACACACACAATCACTCTACTACATGAAAGCAGGGGGGCAAGCCCCCTGCACCCCCCACATACCCCTGCTTAAATATTCTCACTCCGAGGTTGCACTACATACAAACACACACAAAACAATACCACACAAGCTACTTTCTCTTCGCACACACACATCACAGCAACAACACACACCACAGCCCCTACCCAACCCCCTTAACACACACACACACACACACACACACACACACACACACACACACACACACACACACACACACAGACACACACACACTTACCTGAATACATGACCATAGCGGAACTTTAGAAGTGCGAAATTCAAAACCTCTGGTATTCGAGGTTCTAAATTTCGCGCTCCTAAACTTTTGCTATTATGTGGATTCGGCTTCTTGGGCTCGAAATACTGAAATTCGAGATTTCAGTATTTCGAGCTTCTGAACAGAACCCATATATACATACACACACATATATATATATATATATATATATATGTGTATATAAAATACACACTCACACACACGTGCAAACACACACACACACACACACACACACACACACACACACACACACACACACACACACACACACACACACACACACACATGTTTATAGACAGACATTACACTGAAGTAAGTCACTTACACTGACAGCAAGTTTTTCAGAATCAGGGCAGACTTAGAGAGTAACTCTTTTGGAATCTGCCCCATAGTGTCTTCTTACGTATTTACCGAACTTGAGTTTCAGGTCCTTAAAAAAGTTTTTTCTTCATACCATTGAGAATGGCTGATTTAGTGCAAATCCAGACCTTAGTCTATACATCCATAAGTGAACCTGTTAACATACCTCTCAACCTCTTAGAGCAAAAAATCTGGACAAAGCCTAAAATGATGGGGGGACAAATAGGGGCAGATTTTAAATATTGCCCTGACAAACTTAGAAAGTTGATGGAATAATAGGTTTTGTATTAGCATGAATGTTCCGAAAGGATGTGGAGTCTTAAACTCAAATGTTTGTCACTATTTAATGACTTAATCCTCAGCTATTTGCAAGAAAGGGACAGATTTTAGGGGGAACAAACCAAAAATATGAGGCAAAAATCTGGACATTTTGCGAAAACCTGTACAGTTGAGAGGTATCGTTTTTGGATTATGTAGATGCTGTAGATAGTAATAGATTTTGTAGAAGCCCAAGTACCTTTAATCAAGCCACATTTGAATTGCTGCATGAAGGTGATACATTTTTATACTGGAAAAACAAAAAGGAAGTTGTAGCCACACTTTAGTGAGAATATTTATGCTATTGAGTAATAATGTGAATAAAGCATTGTTTGAATACTCACAGCTTTGTCACTCATCCAGTAAGTTTTAATTCAGTGTGTTGGAACAAGTTATAGAGAGACCTAGAGGCAATTTTTTTGGAACTGTTATAGTTAAAGCAGCATTTAAGGTTGTGTGTCAATAAACTTCTAGGACTGAATGAGATTTTAAATACTACATGCATTTTAAAAGTAAGGTTAATGTATTAAACACTGTCTTAGTTTATGTTAAATGTGATGTAAATTATATATCAGTGTATGACTGTTTTAACTCTTATGATGTGACTTGAGTTTTTATTTAAATGGGTGTACTTTGACTTCTGACTTTTCTGATGAACTCATTTGATGAAAATGCTTAACTGAGTTGCCTTTAGAAACAATAAAAGAAACATCTGCATCCTTTTGGTGTATGTTTTGTATGAATTCACTCTTGGTTTTATACGCCAGCCAAGTGAATGTTTTTTGTTTCTCTTTTACTAGAAAGCATGCCTGAGATGATGTAACATAATGCTGCAAAGGGGCCTGTGCTAAACCTCTGGAAGGAAAGGATGCTTTGGTCAGAGAACACTAGAACCCAGGAATGAATTATCAGCAGCCACTAAATTTTATGCCTGTTTGCACACATTTAGACTGAGATGCCTTGGAAAAACAAAAAGTTGCTAAACAATATCAAACATTTGAGGTTACAGCATACATAATGGATGAATTACTTGCTGTTTGTTATTGACGATGCTAATGATAAATATGCATAACATTCATTAAGATTTTGGAGGTTATAACATGTGTGATTAAGATGGGTAAAGTCCATGAGACGAGTGCCACTTTTTCACTGATGCAATGCCATCAATGGGCAGATGGTCACATGAAATGCACATGGCAGTATGCAAAATTCAGGGAAACAGTACAAAGATATTATTGTGCAGATTATGGGGTTCAATACAAATATCATATTTGAGTCATAACTATAGTGATACACCTGCCTTCAATATCTCATTTAGGCTTGTATGCAGTGATTGGATGGTGACAGCATGCAGCACAATTTGTAGTGAAACAGCATGTTGGAAAATTACAGTGACATTGATCTGGAACTTATGAACCACAGAAACAAAAAAATCGCTTCTAGAAGGACACAGTAGCTACTTTATCACCAGACAAATACTTTAACTTTCTAGGAGTAACACATTCTGCCACAAATGTTGTCCATATCTTATGCATGGAACCTTATAGTTAGGGTTAATTTAAGAACAAATATCTAGCTGACTGAGCAGTGCTAATGGATACTGCACTACCCTACAGAGTAACAAGGTCTGAAGCTGCATATGTTCATAGGTTGGTACTAGGCTATCGGCCCTAGGGCCTATACAAGCCTAGCCATAACAATTCCCTGGCTATTTCTTCTCACACTATTTATAAGTTTTTTATTAGTTATTTGCAAGTTGAAAAACAAGGCCCCCAACCCTACTTGCACTTCATGTGTGTACTCCCAGTGGTTCATGAACACTTTTACCATTTTCCTGGCCCCTAAAAAAAACAAAGTCATGGCTATGCACATGTATAAGTTTTGTAATAAAACATGTAGAGTTAAATTCTTGTACACTACACGTCTGCTTAGTTCTAGAAATGACAGAATCCATGACGTATAAGGGAATTGCTAAATACATTCTAGAATATCTAGAGCTTCCTTTGACCTTACTAGTGTTGGCAGTGTTTTTACTTCCTTTCAGATTGCTAATACCCTTTCTAGAATGAAAGATCACTTGTAGACCTGGAGGTGTCCCTACTTGTTTTTGGTTTCATGTATTAATGACAATGTGAATATGTGAATTGTGACATTTTCATTAGTCACACAGTTTCATCACCCGAGTCAGGACCTTGGAATAACCATCTGGTGCTTCTAGGTCTATGCTCTTTTCTGACTTGTAAAGTGCATTGATGTGCTGTGTATAGGCCACATACCTGCACACTGGAGCTGTATGTTGTGTTCTGTTGCAGCATGCCACTAACTAGCTGAGTGGTTGCATTTCTTGGCTCAACAAGGAGCATGTGCTGTGAGTCTGGAGCCCTGCTCAGTCATCATATATCCACCCAAGAGAAGGAGTGATGCCACTTCATCCACTGAGTGGTGACATATATCCAGTCTTGCACCCAGGTCACCAGCACTGCAGATGGCCTGCATCCTTTTGTACCATCAGGCCATCTCAGCCCCCACCTGCATTATCTACATAGACCCAAGCATGGGGAATTTGAATGCTATAATCTGTGGTACAGTTTTCCGCAATATGCTTACACATTAATATCAGATGTTACTGTTAGCATGAAAAATATCTACAGAAAGTACAAAGTTTTGTTTTTTCTCAAATTGCAGATCTAGATTTCTATATTATATTGTGTGCTCCACACATTTAATGTAACTTCATTGACATGTTAAGAACTGTATCAAGTGCTGCTTCCATTTCTACTGAAATTAAAAGAATATAAATACCCCCATGATGTTTTATCCATGAACTGCAATAGTAAACATACTTTATCAAATGTTTCCTCTTATTTTACAACTACCACACTGTGCGTCTGAACAAATCAATACTTTCTTTCGTGGGACAATGTGCAAGCACATACCTGGGTAATGAATGATGGCTCAATAGCTGTCTGGCAGACAGTGGAAGAATGTGCCACTGAAATGCACATAAACAGAAACATAAATCAGAAAGAGAAAGAATATACCCTGCAGCAGCTTCTTCTATACTAATAGAAAACAAAGAATTTTAATATTAGTTTCTTACTTACAATGATTTGGGGCAATAATTTTATTTGAGTGAAAGAAAATAATAAAACAATATTTGTACAATATGTATTTTTGTAGTGTAGCTTGTCAATTCTTTTAATGAAGTTACATTAAGCATCATGTTTGGAGTGAATAAATAATGCTTATAATGATTCATTTATGGCTTTGAGTGCAAACAATAATACATGGCAATGCAAGTACTGTAGCAGACAGCTGTGTACTGAAGAAGTACGCATGAAAATCAGAGATAAATGTAATCACATTGATATGCAAAAACAAAATATATCATCTGATGATTATTTAAGCAGAAGAAAACAACAGTTTTAAATACATTTTAAAATCTAATTTAATGTTGTAACTCTGATGCCACACTAATGTGCTGGTATAAAGAAATATCTGTAATGGATGTTTCACTGCAAAGTATTAAAAACTGCTAAAATTATGAAGTTACAGTCACCAGCTTAAACACAGATTTAATTTTGGTGCTGTGTAATATTGTTGCCCAGATTTCTAATGCTTCCTTTTTACAGCCATGCACAATGACAGTACGTAAGAACATTGTGAATGGTTTGCTCTTAGTGTGACTTCATACAGCAACTGTATTCTATATTTTCTGACTGTAATTCTATCCTAAATCTGAAATGACAGCTGTCACCTTAAGGACGTAGCCCAAGCTAATATGTGTCTTAGTGACAATATTGACAATTTTAAAATCTGTATTAAAGGAAGCCCCCTCCAGATTATAACTTTCAACACTTCTGTAGCAGATTTGAACCACACGTCTAATGGCATTTCCATATGTATAAAACAGTACTTTTTTATTTTATTTAAAACTGAATTTACTTGAGAACAATTGCAATCTAAGTTTGGCTGTAAAAGTGATTTTAGTATAGATCTGACAACATCATTGTCATATTTATGATGTAATGTAATGCAAAAAAAAAATAAAAGACCATGTTCCTTGTTAGAAGTTTACATTCACTTCTTCACAGAAGGTAAATCAGAGTTGTATGTGCTGTTGCTTTGCAAGACTCATATAAATACAGAAAAGACTGAGCAGCAACAGGAGCCCATCCAATCAGCAGTGTACAGGATGAGTCATTAACAAGAAAAAAAAACATACTTCATCAAGATGGCTTCCCCAGTGAGCCAAAAGGAGGAAAACCAGTACTGGAAGTTTCATGTTCATTTTTAGAAAGCCTGACTTACCATCTGTGTACATGCAACAATGTTTTGACTTTAGATAATTTGGTGATTAACAAATATAGAATTAAATGATGATATATAGGAGTTTAAAATAAGAAATGTATTTCCACTTGGGCAGATGTAAATGGATTAGTATTTGATTTACTAAGTTTTGCACTGAAGTTAAACATGGATTTAACATTTAAAACAGTAGGTTTAACAGTTTCAATGAAATGTAAACAGAAATTTAGTTGTGAAGAGGACATGGTTGGGGAACCTGTTTGTAGGGGTGTAATCAGGCATACTCAATTTATTGTTCTTTTTTTTTGGAAAGTAAATGTAACATTTGCCACCTAGCTCTACATACATCATGCTTAGTGATTAGAATACTCCTTTATAAATATTACTTTTATGTTTGCACATGGGCAGCAGCTAAAAATGATACATATATTTCTTAAATGTATGTGGAGAAACATTTAGAGAGCTCTGTACATTGTTTGGTGTAAGTGGTAAGAATATGAGCTTTTAATGCAAAATAGAAATTTCTGGCTATACCCCTGTGTACATGTAGACAGATTATTCTCTGTTTGTGGGTCACTCCCATGGTGGGGCTTTAAAATAAATTACATTACTATAATGGGCATTCTCAACACCTTGGAATACAGAAAAGAAAAGACATCTACCAAGTTTTATGCCATTCTATTAGCAGTTCTTGCATCTTTATCTCTGGCTTGCCATAAGCTAAAAAAAAAAAAAAAAAAAAAAAATTATCGGTTGCAAGACTACTTGTGAGGGTTTAACTTCATAGCAAGATGGAAACCACTGAGATGAAGTACAAAGCATCCGCTGTTCGACACAAACACTTTCAGTACTGCTAAAGGAAGTACCATAAGACACTCAGTAGTAAAAAAAGGTTGGATACTTATGTAGGTAGGCACTTCCAAAAACTGATACCAAACTAAGAAAAATAACAAAATAAGGAAACTGAACAAACAATTATCACTCCCTCATAGACACTGCAAATAAAAAAACTTCAACCATCAAGTAACAGGCTTCAGCTTAAGATATATGACTTTGAAAACAGAGATTACTGCAATAATCTAAGACTAAATTGGCTGCCAGGAGGAGGAATGGGTCAGAACCAATTGATTTTATAGAAAACAAATTAAAACAAATAATAGACAGTGCACATCTTATACCCATCAAGTTCACGACAAACCTTCCCACACATCTTGTCATGAAGTTTCTAATCTCCAATGACATGTTGTCAGTGGTTAGGAGGTCCCATGAATTGGGCACTTTTTTGAAATAGGAGAAATGATTAATTTTGCACCATACTGTAGTGCCACACTCTTTATCAAATGCATTTACCCCCCCCCCCCCACCACCACCACCTTGCAGGTTTAAAGCACTGGGCTTCTAGGTGATAATAAAGTTCCTGGAATCAATTTAAATCCACTAAAGACATCTGTCATATTCATTTGATTACCCATGAAAGATGTCCTTTACTGATTCAGCTATGAGTTGACATGAAGAGAAAACTGTACCTCACCTAAAGTTAGTGTTTTCTATTGATGCTCATGACCTAGAAGACAACAAAAGAAAGGATCAAAACAGCTCATGGACACTAACTAAATTTGCAAGAATTTAAGAAGCTTAAACAGTATCAGTTGCACAACATGTAGAACACTTGCCTTTGGTACAAAAGATTGTGGGTTCTATTCCCAGACCAGGCAGTTGAACTATATAAAACGCTACATCTAAAGGAATCCCAATCCCTCTGCACTACACACTCCAGAGACCTCAACCTCATTACCACAATCAATAGAACATGCTGGAGGGACAGGTTCATAACCCAGCGATTGCCTATGCTATGGAATAGACTTCCCATACATGTCAAGCAGAGCACCTCACTGGCCCTCTTCAAGGAAAATCTTGGTGAGTGGATGGGAAATAGGAAAGTCACCCCAGGGATCACTCAAGTGGCTTTACTCGACACAGACACTGGGAACTAAGATCGGGTGGCATGATGCCAGGGTAATCCTATGGGCTAGGCTTGTAAAGGCCCCAGGGCCATTAGCCTAGTGCATACCTAAATGAGAAAGGCCCAGAACTGGTTCCATCAAGCTATGCCAGTGTAGTCCCAAAGAAAAGTAAATTCCTTACCCATGTCTCAAACTGTTTTCAGCTGCTGATGCTTCTAGAAGAGTGTAATGAAGATGAATCTGGGGTACTGGAGCTGAATGTACCAAATCTTACAGCAGAGGGATTCAAGAAAACTAAGACATTAGCAAGTTAATTCTGATATAGATGTTGTAGCAGCAGCTATTGCATGTGTATTTTTTTTTACCATTATGCATATTTCCTTTACTATCTGTGATGACAGTGTGGTTTTGAGACCTTGGTTCAAACACAGCACTGAAGGCTTGTTGCTGCTGTACAATGACATCGAAACTCATGTAGACTGTTAGGCATACTGCTTGCTTTATGCTGCTTTTTCGGTTCTTCCCCACCCCCCATTCCTTGGAGCTTCCACCGGCCCATTGGGTTAATAATTAGTAGAACTATAGTGTTAGGTATCAGCAAAGAGGGCTTCATATGTTCACAAGATGTAGAGAATGGGGGCATAGAAAAAATAAGTTAATGTTAGTCTTTTGTATGTTTACGTTTCTTATAAATGTTACTTTATGTTAATGATATTCATTCTGGGAATAGCTAAAATGCAGCAATAGGATTGGTAATATAGCTCTCTGCAGTCACAGATTCTACAGAATGTCCCTGATTTTGCCTGATATATGTTACCTGTACCATGTAAGATTTTTGATTTTCAGGTAAGGTGCTGAGGATTACAATCAGTCAGTAATGACAGACATTAGAGCCTTATACTTCTTATTCTTCATTTGCTACAAGATCTATCATTGTCCTATTAACTTTCTAAGTGAATTAGAATGATATTAAAAAACTGTCCCTGATTTTGGTCCTGTGCACTCCATTATTTTATCTTTATTCTTGAGTTAGAAGGGGAAAAGAAATGAAAGCATTAGGAAACCAAATTAGAGAGGCCAAAATGCTATTTAGGAAATCAGTGGCTAAAAAGTAGTACTCACAAAAACAACTTAGGATGCTGAAACGATATTCTGTTGCATTACTTCACATCAGAGTGCAGGAAAAAGGAATCATATTAGACAGCTTTTTGGGGTTAAAATCTAAAAGCCGCTAAACAAATGCATAAATAGGGAGAGAGAGAGAGAGAGAGAAAGAGGAAAACAAGACAACTTATATGTATGTTGGTAGATAAGCAGGGCATAAACACTCTCTAGAAGTGATAAATCAAATCACGAAGGACTTTTATTTGCCACATTAGTCTCCACAGAAGTCCTTTGATCAAAACATTTAAAGCCTTCTTTGAATCAATAAGGTGCCTAATCTAGAATCAGATGACCCAGAACAACTAACCATACCTTTTAGCTTGGGGATGTTTACAAGTTATTGTAAAACTAGAATCAAGGCAAAACATCCAGTCCAGATAAGATACCATCTGACTGTTACAAAGGATTTATGAAGATTCTAGAGGAGCAGATATTGTAACTGTTCCAGAAAACAATAGACCAGGGTATATTTCAGTCACATTTGTGTCTTGTGAGTATAGTCCCCATTCCCAAAGAAGATAAACACCACACAGACCTCCAGCAAAAAAAAAAAAAAAAAAAAAAAAAAAGTATGGGCCCATCTCTCTGTTCCACCCAGAAAACAAAATATTTGTCAAAATACTAATGGGGAGACTTGACAGAGAATCATTTCAAAACTGATTCAGCTTTCACAGCATGAATTTATTAAAGGAAGGTTGGGGACCCTGAGCTACCAGGGATTTTCCTTTACCTGCAAAGCTGTTGGAGTTCCTTTAAGACCCATAAGGCAGCCTTATTTACAGATTTTGATAAGGCTTTCCATTCTCTCATGTGGGACTTCTTGTGATAGACAATGAATAGTTTCAGCATCCATGACAATTTTATGACGTATTACTGTGTATTATGTAGTCATCCCATTGCAAGAGTATCAACTAACAGCTCCAACTCAACACCTTTTATAGGTTCATAGCTAAGTACTAGGCTAGATGCCCTTGTGGGCCATTTTAGGCCTAACCAATTTCCCTTAGTGAAAATCAAACCATAAACCTATTCACTGTGAGGTAAATACTTTAACCATTATGCCATCCCCCAACCCTAGCAAGAGACATTCATCAGCAATGCCCTCTGTCTCAAATGTTGTTTGTTACAGTGATAATTGCATATATATATATATATATATATATATATATATATATATATATATATATATATAAAACTCAGAGATATACAAACTGGAAAATTCAGCTACACAATGGTACATGTGTGCATTACATGTAGTTCACAAATGAGTGTGTGTTATGGATGAATAGCCCCAGACAAAGGTCTAGAAAAGATCCAGAGGTCTTTAATAGGTTTAAAAGTCTTCCTGCTCTCTGTTTCAGCATGAACAGAAAGTATTTGTAGCTGCTGAAGGATGTGTATTTCAACATAATGTAATTTATCAGTAAGGTGGGTTGGCAATGGAATGAGATTTATATATACCTTGGAAAAGTTCAAAACTACTATGTTCTTGCTCTAGATGGCTTCAAATCTAAAATCGGGGAAAGAACACATATTAATATTCCTGTATTAGTTAAAATAACTTTAGTTAAAATATGTTTGCTACTTAAATGTATAGTTATGGCTTATTACTGTCTTGATCTAGAGTAGGACACCTGGGTTCAAACATTTCAAAAACTGATATTGGACTACATTTTGTATGGAAAGAGGGCATAAATAGATACGTATAAACTGATGATGCCTAAAGGCCCAGGAGGATTAGGATTCTCTAATTTGTATTTTTATAGTAAAGCATCTGCTTTGAGACAATTATTTAGAGCCCAGCTAAATCCTCAGCCCACATGGGGTGATTAGAAGAACTTGCAATATTACAAACTGAGGTGGATATCTGGAATAAAAAATAAATAGTATGGGAAGCAAGAGGAGAACAAAGAAAGTAAAAGTCTGGATCAGGAAAACCTGTGGGAGCAGAACAAATATTTCCATATGATATTGGACATGGATGAATTAACATTTTAAGACTGACTGGAAAGTAATGATCTAGCCTGTTTGGCTGGGAGAGAACATATTAGATTTATTTATACTTTTATTGAGTAGTTTAGTCTTACCAGAGTAGTATCCAGTTTTCAGAGATGACATGAGGTGGTATTTATACTATTATGGGAAATTCAGCCAGAGCTTCCCCTACTCACCATTGTTTTGAGTGGGACCCATTTTGCAGTAGCACTTCCTGTTTCCATTCCAGGCATAAAGGCAGCCCAGAGAAACAGGGATGCAGATGGTGAAATAAATGGAGGATAAAGCAAATATAGAGATGAGAGAATGTGTGCAGGATTTGGTGGAGGTGTTTCAAAGAAATCTGTTTGCTATAGATGAGTCAGCAAATGTATAATTACAATCCTGCAGTTCGGAGGGTTGCAGGATGATTTACTTAAAGAAACGGTGATGCAGTGTTAGACAGAAAATGAAGGAGATGTTTTCTGGGGGGACATTATGAAGAAAATACAAAAGGAGGATGCAGAGAAAATTCTGAAGAATATTAGAGAGATGGAAAAGGGAACATATGCGAAGAAAGTAAAAGAAGGTAAATAGGGAGTAGCAAAACAGAAGGCAGAAGAAAATGAAAAATGGAAATATGTGGCAAGGATTCAAAGTAAAGAAAACAAATAAGTGGACAGGTATGACATGTGGGACAATTTAATAGCTCCTTTGGGTGTAAAATCACATAAAGAGCATTTATTTTTATTAACAAAGAGACGGTTTGTGACATTATATTTGAGACAGTTTTTCAATGGAAAATGTTCTTGGAGAATATGAAAAAATGAAAGACTATAATCCATGGGATCTTTATGTGATAAAAGTATTTAACAGGGGAAAAAAAGAAAATTCAAGTACAATTTTGAACAGAGTTAGAAAGACAGACTTTGAAAGGACATTTGAAACCTTTTTATAAAGAAATACTGGACATTGCAAATTGGTCTGGTGAATGGAATTGTAATAAAGTGTTAAAATAGAAAGAGAATAAATTATACATTTATGAAGCATGATACATATAGAAGGGAATAGAGGTGTCATAAAATACTGGGGGAACCCAAAACATGTTTTAATGTGGAAAAGAAGGACATTTACAAAGTAACTATGTCAAAAGAAAATGTTATATTTGTGTGGAAATGGGACATGATGGAAAAATGTGAACTGAAACGTTATAAATGAAACAAATTGGACATTTATGGATGGATTGCAAAAATGAAAATAAGAGTAAGGAAAAAGAAAAATAAAGATAAGAAAGTGATCAAAGAGAAGACATTTTAAGTAGTATAAATAGAAAAATTAGATGAGAAAAAAAAACAAACAGGACACAGAAGAAGGTTTTGAAATAAGTGATAAAAAAGATATAAATTAGGAGGTAGTAAAAGAAAAAAATAATTCTGTTGGTAAAGGCGTAAAAGTCAGGAAAAGAAAATTTAAAGGGATAAGTACTAAAGAAAAAAAAAGAAAGGAAATATATGAAAAAGAATATATGCAACTAATGATTGGGGGTTGGTGTAATGGTTAAGGTGTTTGACTCATAGACAAAATACGTTGTTTGATTCTCACCTTTGAGAGGGAAATTGGCTAGGCTTACAATGGTCTATTAAGAAAGCTAGCTTAGTAATTAGCTATGAACGTATGAAACCATGGATCTAATGTAAAATCAAAATTTTAGAGAGCTTTCTTTAAATGTTAATATTATTAAAAATATTGCAAGAAGAATATGGATTTTGGAGTGGTGTAATATATGTGATATAAATGTAATTATATTAGAAGACACAAAATTTTTAACAAATGAGGAAATATTACAAACAGAGAAACTCTGGAGAGGAAAGATAATCTGGAATTTGGGAAATGACAGATGCTCTGGAATAGCTTTATTCCGTAGAAATATACGAAACATAGAGTATTTAAAGCTTGTGATTTGATGCTCCTTTTACTCTGAAGAAGCCATTGTATTTGATGGTGAAAGTGCTTAGTACTGGAGCTTGTTGTTTAGCTTTTCATTAAACGACACTTGGCACAGTCCGTAATTGGTTTGTTTTATTTTTATAAATATAGTAAAGATATTATATGTAACTTTAGCAAAAATCGGAAAATTAACTATTGTAGATTTAAATTTTAAAATGGAAAGAACAAGTATATAGTATTATAACATTGTGTGCTTATACTAATTGTAAAGAAAGGAAAAGCTTATTTCATTAGATTTTACACTAGTAGTAGTAAATATGAATATCATAAGAGGATAATTTAATTGTGATTTAAGAGGCAAGCATAAAAAGAAAGGAATGAAATAAGAAAAAAAATAGAATTTGTAAGGGGTGCTAAGTTAAAACTATGAGAAAGAAATTCATGGACCTACAAAAGGGGTGTGTATAAAACAGGAATAGATTATTTTATAGTATCAGAAGGTTTAGTTATAGGAGAAGGGGATGTGGTCAAAACAGGATTTTCTGATTATCTTGCAGTATGGCTAGAGATAAAGGAAAACAAGGAATATATAAAATGGACAAAAGAATAAAAAGGATAAATGAGAAAACATGGAATAAAGAAGGAACTAGATTAGTAATACATTTATGGAAAGATCATATTACTTTGGGAACATTTTATAAAAAATTATCTGAATGGTGGATGATATTTAAGGAAAATATAAAAAATGTTTTTTTTTTTTTTTTTTGTTTTACAGTGGCAATATAATGTCAGAAAAGTAGAGAAAGAAAAATATAAAAGAACATGTAATGATGCATTGGAAGTAGTAGAAATAGAAGAAAAGTTTAGAACATAATGACAGAAAGTACGTATATAAAAGAAATCAGGAAAAATACAAGAATTGCTATATAAGCAAACATTTTTACAAGGGAAAAGAGAAGTATCGAGTTAGTTAAACAGATTAGTAAAGACAGATGGTAGTGTAATGAGTGAAATAAAAATATAAAAGGAGAAATAGAAAGAACTCAGGAAAATATTATGAATAGTGTAGTACAATATGTACAAGAAATGTTTAAATAAAAAGGAAGGTAGTGAAAAAACATGGAAAGTAAAAAAGGTTAACAGAAAAAGAGAATAAGAGTTGGACAAGGAAATTTATTTAAATGAGATACATAAAGCATTATGACAAGTAAATACAGATTTGGCTGCAAAACCAGATAGAATAGGTCATGAAATGTATAAAAATGTAAGGGACTGGCAAAAAATATTTTTTTAAGATTTTGAATGAATAGTTAAATTAAGGTTTTGTGTATAAAGAATTATCTAGTGGAATACTTAAATTCATATGGAAGAAGGAAGATATAAGACAAAAACTTGGAGACAGTACTTATTAATAATGATCATAAGAGCTTTATGAAAATGATACAAAAGAGATTTGAAACTAAAATGGAATATACTATGGAAGATAGATAGTACTGATTAATAATAATAATCATAAGAGCTTTATGAAAACAATACAAAAGAGATTTGAAATCAAAATGAAATGTACTATGGAAGATAGTATATATAGCATAAATAGGAAGGGAGGAAGAAGAAGAAGTACAAATCATGATAAGAGATCTTAATAAGGCATTTGATACAACTGGACATGAAATCTTATGGGTAATAGTGAAAGAATATAAATGAAAAAGTTAGGAAGTTATGTCAGCTTATAGTAATAATAAAATAAAAATACTTTAAATGGCTGGTTAAGCCAAGAGGTGCATATGAAGAGTGGTGTAAGATAAGGATGTCCAGTGAATTGTATACTCTTTGCATTAGTTATAAATGTGATAGTATGCGAAATAAATTATAAAATGAAGGAGGCGATGTATATTATACCTGAAGGATTAAGAATACCAATGCTAACATATTCAGATGACATTATAATAATTGCAACAAACAACATTTGGATAAAAGAAGTAATAATTTGTACACATGAGTGTCTAGAGGTGATATAGATGGATTTAGATAAATAGAAAAGTAAAAATGTAGGTGATGTAGTAAAGATTGAGAGTATATATTTTACAATGAATGAAATTTATGTGTTAGGTGTAAAATTTGGGAATAAAGATTTAAGTAGAATTCAATGGGGAAAAACAATAAGAAATTAAACAAACATCTTTTCTGGAGAATATATAAATTATCATTCAGTAAAAAGTCCGAGTTGATAACTTCAGCACTGATGGAAAAATAACATACTTAGCAAGTGCATTTATGTTGTCAACAGTATTTGAAAAAGAATTACTGCAGATAATTTTTCATTTATATAGGGTTCTAGATTAAACCCAGTAAAAAGAGGAGTTTGTTTGTAAATAAATAGGAAGGAGGTGTAAGATTAATTAACCCAGTGGTATATGCTGCTTCATTAAATATATCCAAAGTGTTAAGATGGATACATGAAAAGGGATAGATTCCTGTCCCATACTCTGGAATAAACTACCTATCTATATCAAACAAAACTCCTCATTAGCACTCTTCAAGAAGAATCTTGATGCTTGGATGGGAAATAGGAAATTCACCCTGGGATCACTTCTGTGGCTCTGCTCGACAGTGGCACAGGAAAATAATTTTCTTGGGTGGCAAAAGCCACGGTACCTTTTTGGCTGGGCTTGTATAGGCCCTAGGGCCGATAGCCTAGTACCTACCTATGAACCTATGAGAGATTAGTAGTAACTCTGTATAAAAATAAGTATGATAAATTCTGGGGTATGCTAAAAAAGAGTAGAAGAGAAAAAGATTGTATAGATGAAGAAAGCAATCTAGCTGTTGAAGGAATAGAACCCACAGCCTTCTTCACCAAAGGTGAGTATGTAGTCTATTGCACCACTAACATTGCTTATGATATAATTATGCTTTTAGACTATGTTTTTATTATACAGGAGGATTACAGGGCTGGAGAAAGTACCCTAACCTGAACTCTTTTAATGACAATTTTCCAAAGCTTTGATCACTACTCAAAGTATTCTAAAAGGTTCTAAAAGCAATTTACATAATTTTTTGCCTCCAGCAAGACAGAATAATGCAATAGAATGAATGTTAAGTGGTCACAGCCCAAAGGGTATAACATTTTGGACAGACTTTGTATTATACCTTAATTATATGGAACAAATTAAGTCATATCCCTGCTCTTTCATTCATACCAAATACAATGAATCAGCCAGTGGTAACTGGCTGTCTAGCAAAAAATAGGTCAGGATAGTTTCTAAGACCTTATTGCCAGTATGTAGACCATTTGCATATGTGCTGGACTTATCCTATAAGTGAAGAAATTAGGGTAACTTACTCCTTGACTGGGTATGTGGGTTCCCCTCCAGATGATGATCTGTTTTCAGTCCTGGAGATATGTGATGGCAAATAAAGCAAGTTACATCAACTATTTAGTGGTTACAACTTTCTGTGAGTGAGTTAGCAGTTATTTTCTAGTTTTGGAAAACAATTGCAGAAGTCATTTCAGGGGCTCTACGTAAGTATATAGCCAGGATATAAGAAATGCATGGGTACATGATTATCAAATGAATTGAAAAAGAACTATAGTGAACATTTTTGCATTGTGTTAATAATTTCTGACCAAATGTACTGAATCTTATTTGTTTGTGCACTTTCTTGAGGTGTTATCTATTAGGTAAACCTTTTAGTTTGTCTGTGTTTAATTGGTCAATTGTTATATTTTTTGGTTTAAACTGTAGCTGATATGCTATGCTTCATTATTGTTACTTCAAACTTAATAAAGCTTTTGTTGGCTATAAAATAGATAAATAGATTATAGATATAGATATGGATAGTCATCTTATCTAAAATGGGTAATAAGTCTACTCCAGATACTATCAATGTGTTTTATGATGTTATCAAGTTCTAAATTAATGAAACAATACCAGTAAGATATAAAAATACAAGTATATTAAAATGTTTAATCACAAAATAAACAAGCTATGAAAGCGAAAAAGGGGTACTACTCAGCTTTCAAAAAATGTCATAATCATCACACAAGTTTATATTGAAAAGTACAGAAACTACTTTTCTTATCAGATTTTCTTGATTTAGCTATGAACTTAGCTAGGTCAAAGGCTTAATGCAGAAAGAAATGTGTTCTCTAATTACATCAGAAAACTACAAGGGAAATTGTTAATCTCATATATTATCATCAATAAAGATGTGATCACCCACTGCAGGACATTTTCTCATCCCATTAATTATTTGCACATCATCACATAGAATATGCACCAGAGAATTACATGTTGTATAAATAACTGTACAAAAAATAAACTACTTTCATATGCTCTGCTAAAGACAAAGTGATTACCCCAAAGTCAACCTACAAACAGGACTTGAGCTTTTACACAGATTGCTCATTTTATGTGTAAGGAAAGATTTCACTCAACACTGAAGCCTTATAGCAGCTTTATTTGGCACTAAACACAGAAACAACTCAATTGTTCAATTCTTAATTCACTGCCTTAGTGCAGGATATCAAGGCTTTCTAACCACAACCCAGTTTTCATTCATGAAAAATGCTTCCCATTGAATATACATATTTACATTTTACAGTTTTAATATTCATTTTGTGTTAAATGTTTTAATACTGGACCCTGGTTACTATCTACATTATATTTTACAGTCTTTAATTTACATTTTGTGGGTTTATAAGTTTTTTTCACACAGCTATCAGAAAGTCAGGGGCTACCAGGGTACCAAGAATATATTAATGATATAAGTTATTAATATATATATATATATATATATATATATATATATATATATACATATACAGAGAGAGAGAGAGAGAGAGCAAATAAATAAATAAATAAATAAATAATATGTATATATGGTTTTCCAAGATGATGGATATCCAGTGAACACACTTTCCATGTGGATCCCTGAAACTGCTTACCAAACCTCCCTTAAGCCAATGATAAAGAACTTAAAGTACTTTGAAATCCTTTATTTAGGTCTGCAAGGACACTTAATTATTTGCTGTAAGGAAAAATCTTTGCTCACCAAATTAGAAGCTGTTTGGTTTCAATCTGAAAATCTCAGGAACTCATCAACACATGTGGCTGAGCCTGCTATACAAGTAGAAATAGAGAGTTAAGATAATCAACCAACACGTTAAAATGTCAAACGAAATGGATGGGATGGGTACTCAAACCACAAAATCTAAACTATCATCTATTGCCTCACCAGAGAAAGAAGCTGTTGTAAAAAGGCAACGAACAACCAAATAGCAACAGGAGAACCTGAAATCCACTGTAAAACCAAAGTCGGACCAATCATTTAGCATGGATGAACTAAAAATGGTTCTTTTACCCTTGTGAATGGCTATCCAAAATTTCTCAGAGCAAATGACTGGGTTTGGATGCACTTTGAACCAAATAGTTTCACTCCTTGTTCAAACAGAAGCTATGGTATGTGAAATGAAATTAAAATTGAAAAACTTCAAAAAGAGCTAGAAATAAAAAAATACAATGATTACGGAAATCCAGTTAAAATTAACTGACCTAGAAGAAAGTTCAGGCGCAACAATATCCTAATAAGAGGCATACCGGAAAAATATGAACAGCAACAGTTAATTCATACCCTCAAACAAATCTTTGCTTGCCTGCTTCAGAGTGACACTGCTGCTTTGGAAATAATTATTGAAAGAGACCTTCGGGCACTTCATAACAACTAGGACCCTGCCAAACCTAGACAGGTATATGATAAACTCCTAAATTTTCAGGATGTTCAAAAAGTTCTGATGGCAGCCAAAACCAAAACGTTCATAACTTGGAACAGCAATAAAATTATCTTCACTTGGGATCTTCCTATGCAGACTAAACAAAAAAGGCAACTATTGTCCCCATACTCTGCATATTTAATTAACCATAAGATTAAATTTCAAATGAAATACCCAAATACTCTAGTATTTCAGCATAAGGATCACAAATACACATCCAACTCACCTAGAGAGGCTAAAGCAATTTTTTTACAAGTTTTGATGAAATCCTGGAGTCTTGAGAGAGTGTGGAAATAAAATTTGGTGATTATTGTGCTGGAAAAGAAATAAAACTGTAGTTTTCCAAGGTCTCCAATTCAACCAGAAACGACTTCTTAATCATTTAAAATGAGAGAGGTACATTTCTTTAAGTTCTAATTTCATGGGAAACCCAATTTGCTGTAACACCTTCCTTTGTAACCTGTTAAAGTACTGTGTATCCCTCCATTCAAAAATGGATCCCTGATGCTCGGAAGCTCTTTTGGCCTGCTATAATCATCATATAACCACATGGAGCATACAAGCTATGCACTGGGGATCTGAAAAACTGGTTTTATTAAATTAAATTGGTTTCTGGCAGAATTTTCAGTGCTATTCTGAAGCAGGACTTTGAAGCCGTGAATGTCAGCTTTTATTTGAACTAATGACAAGCACTATAAAAGCTCAAACATTTAAAAGCAAACTATGAATGCTGAGACTTAACCTACATAAACATCCCATTTGATGTGTTACTTATAGTTGATGGTTATATTATTATGTAAAAGGAAAGTGAAAGACTTTAGTGTAAAATTATATTATTTACAAAGTGAAATTATAAATGCAGTACAGTTGGAACTTGCTGTATGGTCAGTCCAGAAATGAGCTATGAAGTTACTAAGCTCAAATGACTTGTTAACTAAATACTCCATACAATAAATACTTTTGTTGTTAATTAATAACCTTTTGAGTATGCAAATATAAGGTGAGAAGAGGATAAGTGAAGACTAAATTGATAAATGATGCTGTTTTACAAAAGCTGTATGATCGATAAACATGTTTTGAATTGGTTTAACTGGTTGATCCACTTACTTGGATAGGAGTTTCTCTGTTCACTGTGTGAGAGGGAGCTTTGAGCAGCCTATCTGTCCCTGGAGGAGTGGTTTCAGCCCAGAAATTAGTAGTTCATTGGCCATTTTGGGCTAATTTCTATCTCTTTAATTTCTGAGCGCTGGTTAGTTAGGGTATAACTATTCCCGGCTCCACAAAGTCTACTCTTCAATTTTTCCCTTGGAACTAGACAAACTTTCAACTTAAGCACTCAAACCATTCACTTCTCATACTGGCACTTGCTCAAAACTCATAGCAAGCACTAATAAACCTTAGCACTAGAACCCCCCCCCCTATACTGTAGAGAAGGACAAGGGTCTCTATTCGACCTTACAAGCCAATCAGTAAAACAATTCACTGTTCTTATCCAGGCATGTCCAAAGGGCAGTTCTCCGGTCCAACTGGTGAAGTACTTTACAATAACTCATATACATCTCTCTATATAAATAAATTAGCTTCAAATCCTATTAAGATTTCAAATGGGACCAAATAGGGCTGCACCCTATCCCCTTATTTTTTTAACTTGAGCCTTTATTTTTGTACAGATCTTAAAAAACATTTCATAATACCCCTAAAATATTGAGCATTAAGGTAACTCTATTAGCATTTGCTGATGATATAAATACATATTTTGAACTTCCTAAAACAGACTTAAATAAAATCCTAAATTCAATTGACAAATTTTCTAGAATTTCTAACTATGGAATAAATAAACTCAGTACACAGCAAGTGACTTCCATATACACAAGTCCCTTTAATTCTGTTGAAAAACTAGGTAAAACACTTTAAAAGTTCTGAAGATGTTAATGTACTGAGTTTATTTGGATTGTGGATTTGTGTTCAGCATCTGGGTTTGGTTCTAACTATGAAATAAATACATCTAAATCCCTTATTTTCCCATTAAACCCTTATAGTCATAAAGAAACATACTTTCTGGAATCTGCTATTGATATAGAGTATGCATTTAAATACTTAGATATAAGTTTTGAGCATAATCATCAATCTATGAGGCATAGTAACTTATACAAAACCTGGGCCAATATTCTACAAGGCACTCATAGGTGGGGTTAATGAAACTATCACACCTGTCTAAAGCTGCAGTAATTAAAACGAACATTATACCAAAACTATTAAGCCAATTTAATGCATCAAAGATGATTGTACCCAAAAAGTTTTTTTCATAAAATAAATGTAGAATTGCCTCAATTCCTCTGGCATCCCAAATTGGATAGAATCAGTTATTCAAAACTTATATATCCTAAAGGGACAGGGGGGCTTGGCCTGTCAGACAATCAGTTGTATTATGATATAATTTGTTCTAATAGATTAATACAAGTTTCAGAATTTAGCCCTAATAGTAAAGACTGGAGGCCACTCTGGGTAAAAATTTGGTATGAACTGGTTAAAAGGATAAATATCAACCCAAAAGCTCTTCCATTTCTTAAACTAGAAAACTGTAGGAAGCTGAAACTGCACTCCTTTTTAATACACAAAAATCAGAGTATTTCAGAATCTTCTAGAAACCTTAAACTTGAACAAGACCCTTATTTTGCTACAGCCTATTCACTTAAACCCAAATATTAAATTAAATAACAATATGATAAACCTTGAAAAATATCTGCTTATCAAAGACTGTAGCTTATGGGATATTCAAAAATATAGAGAGAAATCCCTTGATCAAATTAGTCTTAAATTTAAAAAAAAGAAAAAAATCACCGAAACAATGTTGCCGATAGCGGTTTAATGCTCAATAATCCACAAGTCCAATAAATCCAATGTTGACATCCACCAAAAAAATATGAACAACTAAGCGCTTTCGCCAAGGTTAACAACCAAAGGCATCTGTGCTTATGCTGCCCATTTCCCAAAGCTGATCTCCTACATATTTTTTGGAACTATAAATACACACATAAACTCTGGTGTTCTTTGAAGGTAAGACTAGAAAAAATGGGTTATGAGAAATCAGTGCTATCTTGGGAGTTTGCTGTTCTTCATATCAATACCCATAGGCTACCAAAAACAACAATTGCATATTGTAATTACACTTTTTGCCTTGGTTAAATTATATATTACCCAAAATTGGTTGGACCCTTCTAAACTTTCTTATATAGGCTTCAGAAATATGGCTGTTAAATATGTAACCTCACATAAACTTATAACAAAGAGTAGGAATAAGCATTCCTATTATCAGAAATATTGGAAACTTCTCCTTGAATATATATTAAAAGATTAATCTAGGCTGTTAAAATACCCCACCACAATAAATGTTAACTTTTTCCCCAGTGGTGACAGTATGCAGATGTCTGTGTTAAGTTAAATGTATACCCTTTTAGTATCTCAGCAATATGACTCTGTTTTCCTTTTTTCTTTTCTCCATTTACCCTCTGTTTTATTTTTTTTTTTAATATATTTCTTCTAACACTTGTTGTATATAGTCTATATAGTTTTATTTTAGAGTTTTTTTCTGGATGGTTATGTTCTTAATGTTTGTTTTTATTCTTTCTTGATTGCAAAACAAAATAAAACATTTTTAGAAAAAAATTATATATATATATATATATATATATATATATGTATGTGTGTGTGTGGGTGTGTGTGTGTTTGTATATATATATATATATATATATATATATATATATATATATATATATATATATATATATATATATATATATATATATATATATATGTATGTATATATATATATATATATATATATATATATATATAAAAATATATATCCCCTTTTAATACTCGAACGGCCATATCATTGAATTTATATATATGTGTATAGATATGTATATATATATATATATATATATATATATATATATATATATATGTGTGTGTGTGTGTGTGTGTGTGTGTGTGTGTGTGTGTATAGATGTATATATATATATATATATATATATATATATATATATATATATATATGTGTGTGTGTGTGTGTGTGTGTGTGTATAAATATATATATATATATATATATATATATATATATATATATATATATATATATATATAAAGAACAGCAGACAGAAGAACAAAATGACATTGATATAATCAATGCAATTAATTAGGGAGTGCCAAGTAATTTACCATAATAATCATGTCTCCAACAGTTTCATAACTCATCTCAAGAGATGTCAGCTTAATCTTGAGGATGAACATCCAGTTACCATAATTCCACACAATAGAGTGAGGTGAAAGTCAAGGAAGGAAATAGAAGACCCTTTGACAACACTCCACTGGACCAGTAATCAAGGAGCCTCAATCCTCACTACTAGCAACAGTGGGGGATATATACTGGGAGGATGACAAGTACATGCACAGTATTTCCAGATGGAGCTCGCTGCATCAAATGCTATTTCCCTTAAGAGCCCTCAGAGACCACAGTCAATTTGGGGCTGATTTCTCCCTCTTTCACCAGATCCCCAATAAGACTCCCCACTGGCACAGCTTTAGAGTTGAGATCTCAGCTGAGTGGTCAAGCTAAGAATTCCAGCACCCTCTCTGTTCAACCAATGCTTCGTGTCCCTGCCCAATTAGCTGACACAGACTCTTTGAGGTTTGATTTACATGCACACACACACACACACACACACACACACACACACACACACAGACACACACACACACACACACGTGGGAAAGGCTGGCACAGGTTTACTAGCTATGCCCCCTTTTGCCCAGAATATCAGGTAGTTATCACTGCCACCAGCCAACTCCTTATCAGCTACTTTAAGGCCCTTAACAAAGGGTGTCCAATTTTACTGTGTAATATTAATATTAATACAAATGGTAGTTTGACCAGGAGCAAGGCTATTAGGAGTGGCCCACACAGTGTCACCAAACAAATATGCAAATGCTCTCAAAACTTAAATATCTCTAGACAGATTACCAACAATGAAAAGTTTAACTATATTTAATAATAATAAACAATAAAAGAACATGAAAATACTCAGAATATATTCACAGTGACATCAGAGTTCAAAATCACAGAAAATATTTAAAACAACATTGTAGGGCAGTCTCAAACAAATACAGAAAAATATCTAAACTAAGCTTCACTATATTCCTGACTGAATCTACAAGAATTACTATACCTGAGTTAATTTCCTTAATTAGGGCAAGGCAGATGTTTGGTGAATGGTACTTGTTAGGTCCAAGACTGAATACAGAATGCTGTATCTCAATAAGAAACTCCTCAAATTAATATCTCAAATATTACTACTGGGATAGCTTGCAGAATGACATCATTTCTTGTCATCTGACTCTATCCAAGGTGAAACCCCCACTGCTGGAAGCTAGGGAGTATTTAGCATCTACGTGTGAAAATACGTAGACCTCAGATCTTTGGCAGATGCTGGAAGTCATAAAACAATTGCATTCCTTTATACTTTCAGAGGTAGTAATTAGTTCACTCCAAAGACAATACAGAAAGCTTCTCAGCACAGACTCTGTATCTCTTGTTGCAATGAAAACTGAAAGATGCCATCTTTTATTGTGTAGCCATAAAGTAATTTAATTTCAGCTATTTTTTCTGACATTGACCTCCTGTATTCCACTTTCCACTGTTAAAATATATATATTTTAAACAGTTACAATAGTGCATACACATTTCTGTTCTCTTCCAGTAGGACACACTGTGATTACATGTTAAGCACAAGCACTTTATAAAATACCTTTTAGACACACATGTCTGTACAAACCTACTTTGATATACACATGACATACCTTTCTAATACAGTTGCAACACAAGCATCTTATATAAATCATGTTGATAGTCACAAATATTTATTATTTTTTTTATTTATTTTAAATTATTTACAAAATTCCAGATAGCTGTGCTGGCAGTATCACCCTTTGTCACAGACAACACCTCCAGTCAACTAATACATCATTTGCAGTTGGCAGTTTTAGAAAGTGAAGGTAATGACACGTTATAGGTCATGGGGGGATAAGGCAGTAAATCAGCCAACTCTGTAATATCTAAAGGATTTTTTTAAATCAGCCAACTCTGTAATATCTAAAGGAATTTTTACAAGCCCTCCCTGAAGAAGCTAGATCTGGGCTATTTGATATGATTTTAGAGAAGAGTTTTGAATCTAATCAAATATCATCAAAAGGAAAGCAGAATATCTCCCAATCGCAAGGTCAGTGATTCAACTCCATTGAGGTCAAGTAATCTGTAAAAGTGCCATTGGGTCAGCAGATGGAACCAAAGATAGGGCAACACCTTGCGCCCATGGTCACAAGTGACTTTCATCAACGGACTAATTGTAAAGGCATTATCCCAGCTTCACACATCACATCATATATTCCCACCTTGATAAAGATAAGATCATCAGGGGTGACTATACTATTATTTTCAATTTAGTAAATGGGGAGGGCATCCAGTGGCTATTATAGTCAGACAACACTGGGTCCAAAGTCCTGGCAACACCTATAGCAGAGCTGGACAAGAAAGCATTTACAAAAGCAGTAGCAAAAACTGAGATAATTTGGAAGCTGACTTTGCAGTATTTCTGTCAGGAAGAGTCAAGAAAGAACCTCCACCAAGCCCTTTCTTTATTAGCTTATTTTTTTACAATTCAGGAAGCACACCACATGGGGGGAGGGCCTCATTGCTGATCTGGTATGATCAAGGGTTTAGGAAATTAATGGCGTGATATAAGTCCTTAAGACTGGAGGAATGTCATTCCAATATATGACTTTGTGTGATGTTAGATAAACCAATCCTAGAGAGCTTTAATACACAGTCATACACTGAAGGTAAGAGCAAAATTTTGCTGGACCTTTAAAAATGGAAAGTGCACATGCACAGCTTGTTGGTTTACCCATGCCTGTACCCACTGTGGGAAAGTCAACTCCATTGTAAGATGTCGGTCCAAGTTGGTCAACAGCCACTTCCCTCTAATCTGGGGGGGGGGACCAACTCCCTAGAAACAAGATGTTATTAGAAAAAGCCAAGGGCTTTTTCATACTCCAGGGGTTTTGGCAACTTTTGAGGCCAGCTGCACACACATTAACCAAGCACACGCCTTTGGAGTCAAAGTATTACAGCATGAGTTCAAGGTTTACCTGAAAAAGCCATCTGCTTTATTTTTAATTCAAGGTTTCACCCACAGCTTTCCCATTTGTTCAGTTTTGTCCATGGACAACAAAGCTATAGAGAACTTAAATTTGTTCTAGGAGGAAGATGAATTTGTGATGAACTGGTTGTGACAGAGCTACGTAAAAACAGATTAGCAGGACCTTTTGATTCATCCTTGTGAGAATTCTTCAGAATTTCTCCTGTTGGTCTGGTTTCAAAAAGGAAAGAAGATGAATGTTACCTAATTCACCATTAATCTTTCCTAGCTGTATCTTCAGTCAATGAATACATTGACAAAGAATTGTCACAGGTTCACTACATCTCTTCAGATAAAACAGCATTAGTTATTAAACATTTTTTTGTCCTTTGGCTTGGCAAGTTAGACTTTCAGTCATCATTCAGACTGTTACCAACCAGGGAACAAAACTGGCTCATGTTACGGTTCCTTTTTCAAGGAAAATATTATTTTGAAATGTCAATGCTGATGTGATGTTGCCAGTTCCAACTTTGAAGCATTCAGTACAGCATGCCATTGGTGTTAGCAAAGTAATGTACCCTTGTAGAAAGCCTTTCATTATCTGAATGATTTTTTGATAGTAGGTGAAGGTGAATTGGAGGCCAGAGAGGGCATGTCAAAATTCATCAATTTATGCCAGGATTTGGGTGTCCCTTTGGCACCAAACAAGACAGCATGCCCTTCAAAATGGATCATTTTTTTTTGGGTCTTGACATTAACATTGCTGCTATGGCTTTCAGACTATCACTAGACCAGATTCAGTGCTTGAATCTGTTCATTGATGAATTCCTAGTGATCAGAAAGCTAGGATCTGCAATGTAATAGAACTCTAAGTTTTTTTTAACTTTGCTTGCAGGGCAAATACCTAGGCAGGACATTTTTAAGATAAATATCAAACCTCTCAAGAGACAGTAAAGCTAAACACCATTGGTTTGGTTTACTAATAGAGTAAAAGAGGATTTATGGTTATGGAAGGCTTTCTTGCCAACATTCAATGATGCTTCCCTCTGGCAGGCTGACTGGACAATGTCTGACACCCTTCAATTACACACAGATGCAGAAGCAGGCTCTGACATGGGGCATTTTATTCGAGGCTGATGGTTTTCTGTACCCTGGCCCTCTTCATGGTCAGAGAATAGGAAATGAGACATTGCTTTTCTCAAGATATTTTACATTTTGGTGGCTATCTTTGTATGGAAAAAACATTTTAGTAACAGTAGGCAACAGTCTTGTTAAAAAATGTTCTTGATCTAAATGGGTACAGTCCATTTTGTGGCTTTTTGTACTCTTGAGCTTATAACTCAATTTGACATTTTCACTAAGCATGCTCCTGGGAAAAACAATGTCACTGATGATAGTTTATCCCATTCACAATTTAGTTGCTTTCGAGAATTAGTGCCAGATGCCCATCAGTATTCCACTCCAATACTGGAAGAGGTTTGGTAGACTGGACAGGACTGGCACTGAATGTATTAATCATTTCTTGGTCACCAAACACTAGGAAGTCTTATTCATTAGCACTTGTTTCTTTCAAGTCTTTTTACCTTGAATTACCTCTGACAGATAGACATTGGTCATCTTTTGTCATTATTTGATATTTAATTCTTCATTGTTTATCTAAAGAAGTAGTAAGCACCATACAGATACACTTAGCAGCTATTACATGGTTGGGCGAACTAACTGATCTCCCTGATTTTTTTCAACCATTGGTTGGTCACAATGAATCACAAAAGCTGGGGCAACATAAAGAAAATTCTCAAAGACCCCAGAAGACACAAAAGTATTTCTTTGCTAGCTACCATTATTTTAGGAGTTCAGACTATATCCAATGCTTTCCACATTTTTGCTGTTTGGGCAACCTTTGTCACATGGTTATATTCAGCGGCTTTTAGAATTAGTCAACTACTGCACCAAGTATATTGGGAAGACGTAATACTGGTTAAAGAACAGGCCATCATTTGGATGAAAAAATCCAAAACAGGCCAATTCAGTCAGGGCCAACAAGTGGGTTTAGTTAATCAGATCTATGTTCAACATGCCCATTCCACTGGTGAAGGGTACTACATTGATTAACTATAGTTAAATCACCCAGGAAACCTGTATTCAAGTTTCCTTCCGGCCAGCCAATTACACTTAAGGAAGTAAATTCCACTCTTAGCAGAGCGTTAATGAATCAGTGATTTTTACCCTTGGGTTCTTCCCATTCTTTTAGAATTGGCAGAGCTTCATATTTAGCACAATAGCGTCATTTGGTTCAGGTATTGAAAAAGATGGGTAGGTGGGTTTCAAACACCTTTCTCACTTACGTTCGAAGCTAATCTGTATCTTTCTTTTTAAGGCAGGAAACAAATGGTGATCATAGGCAATTCAAATATTACCAAAGCAGCTTTCAGGCCAACAGTTTGCTAGAACTGATTAAACCTTTACACGAATCCTACAGTAAGGCCCATAAGTTGACAGGGCATCTCTGGTTTTAAAAACATCTTTGAGGATTGTACTGAACTACAAGCAATAGTTATCCATTTAGGTGGCAACAACTTAGTGCATATTCCCAAAAAGATTTTGCTTGCCAGAATTTTATCTGATTTGGCTACCCTGAGATTCAGACATCTGGGAATAAAGGTATTTTGTCCAAATATCATTCCAAGAATACAATGGGTCAGTGTATTAGAGCCAACAGCTATAGAACAGTCCTGGAGATTCATGAATCTCGTTGCCAGGGCATCTAGATCAGGTTCCTATTAAATGACTGAAGACGCATTCTTTCGAATGTGTCTTGATTGAACTTGAAAGCACAAAAAGGCAAAATAGCGAAACAGCATATAAGCAAATTCTTTCCCTGGGAAAGAAATCAATTGGCTGCTTCTGTTACTTTGTGTTTTTGTGACTGTAGTGCGATCTCTGAGTTGGTATATTTAAGTAGGGGGTGTGTGGGTGGCACAACCCCCCCCCCCACTTTATGTAATGTTTTAAATTTTTTTTTTTTTTTTGCTTTGTGGAACAGCGATGCTGTTTTAAGCATTCAAGCTTGTAAGCTTTTGCTTACATGGGTTCGATAAATCATCGTTTGCTTTTTTAAGCATTCAATGATTTAACATAGACCCTCTAGATTGAACATCCCGATTTATTCATACCAGACAAATGCTTTTTCATATCTGATAGGACACATTTAAATAATCTAGGTTTTGCTTTATTCACCCTGCAGATTTCCACTACTCTACAGACTGTACTACCTTACTGTGCTCAGGAGCTTTATAAAGATAAGTTTTTCTAAGGGTGTATATTTGATGTTAGTTTTGCAGTTATTATACTTTTTTCACTTTAACATTAATCTTTACAGTTGTTTGAATGTAATAAGATTTCTATTGTCGATGGAGGGGGGATCAACATGCACTGCATGCTGCTGGATGATTGCAGAATGGCCTCACTCCCCTTTGGGACCCCCATGGGCTTCTTTGACCTTAGGACTGGGTCAGTGTGGCAGGAAAATAACATTTGCCTTCTAATATAGTTACGTGACTTGAGGTCTCCTGACCTTACTGTCCTTTCAGTTTAATTTTTCCAGCTCTTTTGGGGTTCTAATACCAAGATGGGAATGGATCCCATTCCTAAATCAAAGTATAATTAAAGTTTGTGAAATTAGTATTGTTTCAGAGTTTGATGTTAGCCAAAAGTGCTCTTCCTAGCACCTGCAATGTGCCCAGAATCGACTCTTTCTGCAATTCATATGAAATTATATGTATCAGTACCACATCTAAATATGACTGTAAATTCTTTTTTATGAAACCCATTGCTCCTACTACTACTGGAACTGTCTGGGTATCTTTCTTCCACATTGCCCTTGTTTCTGCCTGCAATTCCTGGTATTTATGACTTTGTGTCTCTCTGGGTGTAGCAATTTCAGTGATCAATGCTACTTTTGTCTTCTTTTCATGGATTACTATATCTTTTTTCTTGCATTTTTTGAACTGTTGGTAATGGGTGATCCTATGGGATATAAACTTCATCATTCTCTATAATGCTTTGGGACTCATTTTTCCAGTGCTTCTCAGATACTTCAGTAATGCAATGTTTGTACAATCCCCAGTGCAACCGTCTTGCCACATTATTATTATTATGCCTTTTAGTACATAGGCCCTCTGTAAATTAGTGTATCACGACCTGCAAAAAGATGTGCGACTGTTTCCAGTTCTGTTTTATAGAGCCTGCATTTAATGTTTCTCCACATGTTCAATGGACTTTGTAAACCAGTGTATATGTAGAACAGTATTCTGGGCTGCCAATATTAAAATTTTATCTTTTGGTTTAAATTTGTCACTCCTTAACAATTCCTATTCAGAGATTCATAGAGTCATAGATTGTTACTAGGCTAATGACCCAAGGGGGACCTTTCAAAGCCTAGCCAAGTTTTCTCAAAAGAATAATGATGTCCTTTTTCCAAGCAGGACATTGAGGGATAGGTATTTAAAAGCTACCTCTGTCCATAAGGAACATGGATGCCAGGCCTGGTGTAAATTTCCTGTCCTATTCCCCATCTACTCGTCTAGGTTGCACTTAAACTGGGTAATAGACGAACTAAACTTCACACAATGGGAAGCCTGTTCCATAGGAAGGGCAGTCTCTGGAACACATATCTATCTCTCTCCAGCATGTTTTGTTTAAGCCACAGACAAAATTCAGGTCCATTGACCAATGTCAGATCTTGATCGATGTGAGGTTGTTCTAGGAGTTTTCTGTACTTCCAACTATATGCCTTTTTCACATTTCTTGGTTTCTCATCTGATCTTTCTCCTTACATTCTTTCTTTTATTTTTTGGCACATTCAGTCATTGCCTGATTTTTTTAACTTCTGGTTTGATTCCCATTGCAGCTTGACACTGATACGCTTCTGCTAAACTAAGCAGGGAAGTCACCTTAGACTTGTTTTCTTTATGTGTTAAAACTTTCACTATGTTTGGATCTGATGAAGTCAGCAGATATGTATACAGTCCTACGACTGCAGAGCTATACATGTAATCAATTTTGAGGAGGTCCATTCATAATGAGGAATATATAATCTTAGTATCCATTGATTTTTTTATATATCATTTTGATAAGTGTGAAGCATTTTTCTTGTTTTCCTCTCCAACTGATCCAATACCTGTTGGGGGTCAGTCAGTCACCCTAAAACTGTAAGTCAGAACAGGAAGAGCACATTGGGTAATAGCTTGGACTTTGTTCCTAGATGTGAGGGCTGTTTTCAGTATTCATTTTAAGTCTTCTAAAATATTCCTTACTGAGTCTTGTTTGTATTTGTTTATGTTTTGTTGTCAATCATTCATCAGTTCCCAAATATTTATATACTTTCTCCTGCTGAAGTTCGTTTATATCACATTATTGTCCCAGACTGATATTTTCTTGGTGTTACAGTTTTCCTGCTTTAAATGTTGCTTTTGCACATTTGCCAAGACTAAATAACATTCTTATAAGTTTTGACCACTTGTGCTTTCAGCTCCTCATTTGATTAACTATACAGTATTAAATCATCCACAAAAAGAAGACGAGAAGTCTTTACACTTTGTTGTTTTTTGGGAGACAGATTGTAACCATGACCTAATCTGTTAAGTAGACAGCTTAATGGGTTAAGGGCAATATAAAAGAACAAAAGAGCAGTGGTGACAAAGAGCCAGCCTGGAGTATTTCCTCTGTGAATTTTTATCTCTGGAATAATAATTTGTCCTTTATCACTGCTTAGCTGCAAAATGGTTTGCCACTGTTTCATGGTCACTGTTATGTAATTGATCAATGCAGGGTCTGTCTTGTACAGCTGTAAGCATGCCTTTATTCATGAATGTGGGATGCTGTCAAATGCTTTTTTGTAAACTATCCATGCCATAGTTAGATTCATGCCCTTTTTACAATTCACCAATATAGCTTTATTTAACAACAAATGATCCTTTGTTCCATATGACTTCCTTTTGTTACTCTTTTGTTCTATTTCCATGATTGAGATTTCTAAATTACTATAAACTCTGTCGGCATGTTCCAATATACAGTTTATACATCAATGGAAGGCAAGTTATTGGTCTATAGGTTTTAGGATAGCTTGCAGGCCCACTCTTAAGGAGGACTATCATTTTTCCTGTCATTAACCAGGTTGATGTCTGCTTCGGGATGCTTATATAAGTAGTTCTAATTCAGGGATAAATCTTCATGCAAAGATGTTATTACTTTTAGCTAGACATTAGGTACTGCATTTGGGCCTGGGACTTTCCATTTAGGGATTTTTCTTCATTTTGTTTCAATTTCTCTGGTCATCATCATATTCATATAATATACATTATGTTTCTTTGACTTCTTCTATCCGTTCAGCATCTTTCTCATGTTCCACAGAGTCTTCATAGATATTTCTCCAAACTGTGTCTATTTCTTCTTTTTTGTGGTGTTTCTGTTCTTTTTGCTTTGTTTTCCAATTCTCTATAAATTGTTTGGGGTCATCAATGAATTGCTTATTTTGTAGTTTTTCTTTATATGTATCTTCACATCTTCCAAAATGTTCTGCCTGTACTGATATCTTTAGTTTATTATTTGCAATAGTGTACAATAGATCCTGATCTTTTCCAATACTGCTGATTGCTTTTATCACGTCTATCTTTCTAAGCATTTTTTGATATGTTCTATCTTCTATACTCTTCTAACAGTGACACATCTTGTCTTAATTGCTTTATAGTTCTCTCTATTCAATGCTTCCATGATGGCATTTATTTTCTTCCCTTCCTTTCCCTTACTGCGCTGAGTTTTTGGGGTAAGTCTTTATCTGTTATTAATTTAGCTGCCCAGTAATGTATCCTATTTACTTCTGCCATATCACATGAATTTCTGTTAATAGTCTTGATTACTGTGTTCATTTTTTTTATCAAACTTCTACCATTTTGGTTCTTATTGACTTTCTGTAATCTATTTCATTCATCAATCTTAATATGTCTATCCGTGTCTATTAAATCAAGCAGTTCTTCCCTTAGATCATTTTTATCTAAACTGAGAGAAAAAGAAGTTATGTCTTACCATAATGTTCCATCTGTATTGTTGATCCTCGTCCACTCATTACGTATGGGTTACGGTTCTGATATCGGAACCGAGCCGGCCATATACCAAGCTCCCACCAGCGATAAACTCTCGAGCTAAGCAATCTCTTACCCATAATCCCCCTCTCCCTGTTACCTCAGATTGAGTTTGCAAGTCAGAAAAAGGTAGAGGCTATCTCTGGTCAAATGACCTAAAGAGAAGGATGGTGAGATCCACTAGAAGCCATAGGAGGGGGAAGGAGGGAGGGTCATAATGAGTGGACAAGGATCAACAATACAGATGGAACATTATGGTAAGACATAACTTCTTTATCTGATATTGTTAATCCTCGTCCACTTCCTTATGTATGGGACAGAGTCCCCAGCTACCTCTCTTCCTGGGAGGCTTTCATGGAAGGACATTCCTGAGCACCATAGAACCAAAAGATGCTCTTCCCCTGGAAGCCAAGTCCAACTTGTAATGATTGATAAAAGTATGAGGAGTGGTCCAAGTTGCAGCTGCACAGATGTCATGTAAAGAAGCTCTGGCATGGAAGGCAGCAGCAGAAGTTGCCACTGACCTTGTTGAATGAGCCTTGATGGTAGTTGGCAAAGAAATATTGTGTACCGAATAAATATGGGTCACAGTGTCTTTTAACGATCTAGCCAATGTGACCTTAGCAACAGCACATCCTAATCTAGATCCAGAAAAAGCCAAGAATAAATGGTCTGATTTACGGAAAGATTTAGTCTTTTGCAAATAGAAATGGAGTTGTCTGTGTACGTCTAGGGTATGTAGGCAGTACTCTCCCTCATTAGAATGATCAGGAAAAAACACTGACAATTCAATGGTCTGATTAATAGACATTTCAGAAATGACTTTTGGCAAGAAGGAAGGGTTAGTTCTTAAGTATACCCTGTCTGGATGAAAAATCAAGTATGGACTCTTTGTACATAGGGTCTGAAGCTCAGAGATACGTCTGGCAGAAGTAATAGCGACCAAAAACAATGTCTTCCACGACAGATATTTGAGGTCGCATGAAGCAGCTGGTTCAAAAGGGGAAAATGTCAGAGCTTGAAGAACTAAAGATAAATCCCAAGGTTGAATAGGTTCCCTGAAAGGGTGTTTCAGATGATTCACACCCTTTATGAAGGCTTTACATAAGTTGTGAGACATGAGGGAGGAGTCTTGGACATTCTCGTGGAAATTAGAGATCGCAGCCAAATGTACTCTAATGGTAGATGCTGACAGCCCCAATTGAAATAGGGCGGTTAGATATTCGAGTACCATCGACACAGGTGCTGGAAAGGGATCAATTTCCTTATCTTTCGGCCAACAGGTAAATCTTTTCCATTTGCCTAGATAAGTCATTCTAGTGGAGGGCTTATGAGATGCAATAAGAATGTCCCGTACTTGTGAGGGAAGATCATTTTGCCTGGCAATCAAGAGAATTGGAGGAGCCAAGCTGTGAGCTTCAGACTGTGCAGGTTGGGGTGAATCAGATTCTGTGGATGGGAGATCATCTCCGAGGTTGGACGAAGAATCCATGGTTGATCTAACAGGTGAGGCCACAGAAAGGGGAACCAAATATGACGAGGCCAATATGGAGCAATAAGGATCACTTTGCTCTTCAATCGATGGGCTTTCTTTAGAAACTGGAGAATGAGGGGAGTTAGTGTGAAGGCATAAAGAAGACCTGAGGACCAATCGTGAACTAGAGCATCCCTGGGTGACTGTCCCATAGGAGGAATCAGGGCAAAGTAGTTGCTGCATTTGAAGTTGGTCGGGGATGCAAAGAGGTCGCAGCATGGATGGCCCCAATGGTGGAAGATTTCCACCATTATGAGAGGATTCAGGGACCACTTGTGAGGTTGAAGAAGGCACCTGCTGAGTCTGTCTGCTATCACGTTGGAACTCCCGGGAATGTGCATTGCTAGAAGAAAGCGGTTGGTAGCCATCACCCATTGCCATATCCTCATGGCCTCTCAACAGAGGGGGTAGGATTTGGTTCCGCCCTGTTTGTTGATGTACCAGACTACCGCCATGTTGTCTGATTGTATCGCAATTGTCCCTGACGGCAGCAAGGGATGGAATGCCTGCAATGCCAGAAGCACCGCTCTCAACTCTAAAACATTTATATGCAGATGGGCCTCCACTTTGGACCAAGTGCCTTGGACTGTCTGACCCTGACATAGCCCTCCCCACCCCATCAGGGAGGTGTCCGTGGTCACTGAAGCCTTGGGCTGCTGAGGAGAGTAGAGGCAAAACCATTGTGATGGGTTGTGGTTCAACCACCACTTTAGATCTTGTTTGCATCTCTAAGTTATGTGAATCTTGGCTGAAAGGGGAAGCTGAAAAGGATACCATTGGGTGAGCAGTAGTCATTGTAGAAGCCTCATGTGAAACCTGGCTAAGGGGACAATGGTGATGCAAGCTGCCATGGAGCCCAACAGCTGCAGGATCGAGTGAGCTGTGGACTTTTCCATTGAGAGAACTGGTAACAGTTGCTGTCTGATTCTTGATATTCTGTGTTCTGGTATGGATGCTCTTCAAGTTTTTGAGTCCAAAATTACCCCTATGAATTCTGTGGACTGAGAAGGGGTGAGATTGAATATCTGTCAGTTTACTGTCATGCCCAACTTTTCAATAGTATTGAGAGAGTATGCCAGGGCTTCCTCCAATAGGTGTTTGGTGGGGGTGGAGAGGAGCCAGTCGTCTAGATATGGAAAAACCTGAAAACCTTGAAGTCGCAGGTGAGCTGTGACAACTGCCATGCATTTTGTAAACACTCTGGGGGCTGTAGAGAGTCCAAAGAGCAGTACTCTGAACTGGTAATGACTGGCTCCCGCACAGAAGTGCAGGAATCTTCTTGATGGTCTGTCCACCTTTATGTGGTAGTACGCATCCTGAAGATCTATCGAGCACATCCAATCGTCTTTTTCCAAGAGAGGAATGATAGACTGTATAGTGACCATCCGAACTTTTTGCACACTCATAAATTTGTTTAGCACACTGAGATCCAAAATTGGCCTCCGGTCCCCGGTTTTCTTTGGCACCAAAAATAGTCTAGAGTAGAATCCGGATCCTATCTGGTCTGTTGGGACTACTTGGATGACTCTTTTGTTTGTAATCTCTAGAGCTGCATCTTCCCTTTGACTGGATGGAACATCAGGAAATCTTGATGGAGGGACAGGACAAAGTTTGTAGGGGATCTTGTAACCTCTGGTTATTATCCTTTGTACCCAAGAATCGTTGGTAATGGTTAGCCAGGCAGAAGGGTACAAAGAGAAATGTCCCCCAACCACTTCCAGAGGAAAGGAGTTGGGCCACTCTTCAGGAGCATTGGTAGGATTGCCCAGAGAAGGAATCTCTGGAACCCTGATTACATGGACTCCTTCTGCCCAGAAAGGGGCGTCTTCCTTGTGAGTTTCCCCCTCTGCCCCTAGGGGAAAAAAATTGGCCTGTGTGTCACAGAAAGGACCCTGAGATTTTCTGTACCACATCTTCCCGCTCTTTTGGTTTCTGGAGAAAGCATGTTGGGGGGGAGAATAACAGACAGCTATGGCAGACAGGGTCTTACTGTCCTGTTCACACCTGGCCAATGTAGTTTTGACTTTGGGTCCAAACAAGGAGGAGGACTCGATGGGAGCACTAAGAAAGGAAGCCTTGAAGGGTTCTGTGAAATTACACAAGCGCATCCAGGCATGTCATCTCAAAACAATGCCTGAACTCGCTGCTCTAGCCATTCCTTCTGATGTGTGGGACACCAAGCACATGGAGGAGTTTGAAATCAATTCAATAGTGGCCAGCTGAGAGGCCACTTTGTCACGGACCTCATCAGACACGGCACTTGCCAAAGTTTCAGAGAGCTCAGATACTAGGTCTCTTTGAAGTCTGGTGAAGTGTGCCATATAATTCAGGGACCTGATAGCAAAGGTCGCTGATGCAAAGGTGCGCTTTCCTATCCTATCCAATGCCCTGGACTCTTTGTTGGGCGGATGGACAGTCTGGCTTTCCTCTTCTGCCAGGTCTTTCTTAGTTGCGGCTGCCACCGCCACAGCATCTACAGGGAGACCTTTAGACCAATGAGGTTCAGAAGCAGGGGGGGACAAGATTTTGTCTGACCTCCGGGGAATGGCCTCAACAGTATCAGGGGTCTTCCATGCATGCTGCACAATGAGCCGGACCAGTTCGTCTGCAGGTGGGGTAACCCAGAGCGCAAAAAGCCTGCAGGAACACAGACTCCTCAGAAGTTGGGTTAGAGGACTGCCATTCACCTCTCTGTTTAAGGATTTCTAGGATATCACCAAAGGATACGTCAGAAGATGAACGAGGGGACCCTTCCCCATCATCAAAGTCTGTGTCTTCAGTGAGAGACTCCTCAGTGGAGTCCATATGCTTCCTCTTGCATGAGGATTTCCAATGAACTTCCTCAGAGGGAGACGCTGGGGAAGACAACACCAAGGGGGTATCTTGTGGGAGTATATCCTGAGACCTCTGCGCCCGGTGTCCACTAGAAGCGACCTGTGTACATAGTGGTCCAGAGGAGGACGGTGAGATAGTAAGCACAGTATCAGCGGTAGACACCAAAGCCTTCTCCATGACTTGGAAGGCAAGTCCACTAGAAGAGGGGTGAGTGCCCAAGGGGGAAGTCACCTCTCCCCTAAGTGATCCAGCCTGCCAACTGGGAGTCCCAGCATGGCTGAGAAAAGTCAAATCCTGGGTCGTAGCAAAATTTTTCTGCCACGAAGGCAACTGCGGCTCCTTAGAGAGATCTATAAAGGGAACCATAGAGAGGGAAGACTGTGCTACGTCAATAGATTTCAAGGGAGAAGGATAGGTCTTGAGAGGTGGAATTCCTCTGGCCTAAAGCACTTGATCCACAAGTCGCAATACGTCATGTTGGGTGAGGCTTCTGGTAGATCTCACAGAAACAGCTGAGGTGGAAACAGATCTATCTAGAGATGAGGGCAGGTCAATGCCCATCTCAGTAGACTGCACCGAAAACAACAGTGCCGTAAAGGACTGCACTACAGGTGTCTGCACCGAGGAAGTAATTGGTGCCGATGTAATGGTCTGCACTGATGAAAAGGTCGGTGACGAAGTAGTTGTCGGTGCTGAGGTTGGAACCAATAAAATAATAAACAAGGACTGAGCTGTCGGTACCAAAACAATGGTGGTCTGCGCCGACTGTGAGGTCGGTGCCGGTAAAGAAGTCTGAACTGAGGGGCCCCTCGGTTCCAATACAGCAAAGGAAATCAGTGCCATAGACATAGGTGGTGCCTAGGACTTTTTCGGAGCTGAAGATCTAGGTGCTCAAGATGAAATCTTTGCTTTCTTTCTTGGTTGATGACAGTCCCCAGCCGGGGACAAAGGAAGAGATTTAACCTTAGAAGCATCCTCAAGCTTCTTTTTATGGGATCTTGGAGGGGTTGAGGCCTCCGACCCAGAAATAGCCTCTGAAAAGGGAGACTTTAGTAACCTTTTCAGCAAAAGTTTATTTTTCCTCTCTATCAGTGTCCTGTTGGAAAAATTCTTACAAATCCCACAGGGTGGGTCAACAGTTAAGTGAAGTGCACCTAAACAGAAAACACACAAAGAATATGCATCTGAAGTAGGTAGTTTATGTCCACAATCATAACATCTTTTAAAACCAGTACTACCTTTTTTATCTGTCATGTTAAAGGAAAGGCAAATACCAACAATAATACAAAAACACAAAATTACTCGAAGGAAAGAAAGGAAAGGCTATCTACCAACTATGGTAATCAACTGATACATTACATTAGATAAAAAGGGTGAAAGTGACTAAAACATTTTTAGAAAACTGAAAGAAAAGGGAGTCGCTAAATGTGATAAGGTAAGAGAGATCAGAAAATCAACTTTTCTGAGAGAAAAAGTCCTTATTTTGAAATAAAAGGACAAAAAAGGTTTCACTTAGCTCAAGAGCAACAGCCGGACACAAGCTGATGGTGACGCGGCAAACGAAATCTGGGGTAACAGGGAGAGGGGATTATGGGTAAGAGATTGCTTAGCTCGAGAGTTTATCACTGGTGCGAGCTTGGTATATGGCTGGCTCGGTTCCGATATTGGAACCATAACCCATACGTAAGGAAGTGGACGAGGATTAACAATATCAGATCATCCTTTGTTCTCTGCTGCAGGCATTCTACGCAAAGTTCCAGAACATCTTCCTGTAACACATTCTCTTCAGCTGCATCAAGCGACATCCATTGCTCTTTCATATGGGGCGTCACTGGAGTATCACTCCACAACATTGACTACATCAGAGTTGTCACTATTTCTTCCTCCTTCCCTTGTCGTGCAACTCCAGCTGAACTTTTGTACTGGTTTCCTACTGAAGGCTCCAGTTTATCTTTATGTGGCAAGTGATCATATGCTTGCTTCCTGTTCCACCTGTTTCTGCTTAATTTGGAGACTCATTGTTAACATCATGCTGTGAAATTACCAGAGTTGGATTTTCTACACTAAATCCTTCACTTTGTTGGTAATCCATAACTTCAGTTTCTGTTTCTTTAATGTCTCCATTAATAATCCTCTTTTCTATGTTCCTCTTTGATTTCTTATGTTTTGTATTTTGAAATTCTCCATATCCAGATGCCTTTACCTGTATTTATCTTGAAATATCTTTGGTGCTGCTTTTTTGTATTGATTCATTTTACTTTCTCCTTTGCATAAATATTGATCATATTAAATGTCTTTTTTTTCCCATGTCCATATTTCTTCAGATGTCTCCCACTCCATCTGTTTCTCCTCACTATAGGGACTCATTGTTCCATCACGCTGAGGCATAACCTGTGTTAGACCTTCTACACTAAATCCTTCACTTTGCAGGTATTCCATAGCTTCAGATTCTCTTTAACTTTTACTTTAGTAATCTTCTATTCTACATAGCCCCTTTGTGATCTTATTTTTTTGTATCGTGAAATTTTCCATATCTGGGTACCTTTACCTGTATTTATCTTCAAATATTTTTGGAAATGCTTTTTTGTATTGATTAGTTTGGCTTTCTCTCTTGCATAAATATTGCACCATATCAGATGTCTCCTTCTTTCCTATGTCTAGGTTTCTTTTTTATACCTTTTAAAAAAATCTCTAGGTTTTGTTCTTTATATTTTCACACTTCCTCTGTCACTTCTTAGTCCAAACAGCCAAAAATATCTTGCTGAATATAATGTTTTCATGGAACTGTTGTATGAATATACACAAATTTGCATTTGAAGCTGTTAGCTTTTTTTCTTGAGCAAGCATTTTTTTTCCTATAATTTCTCTCTTAATCTTTTTGAATAACTTCTATCTGGAAATTCTGGGCTTCTTGCATAAGAGTAACAATACATAATTTCTTCCGTTTCCTCAATAGTCCACTCTATCATCTTTATGGCTCTTTTTTGGTCTGTCAGTTTTTCTGTCATTTGTGGACTACCACTTCTTCCTTCTACAAACAGGGAGGCCATTCTTCCCCTTGAGCTTCACCTAACTTCACTGTAGGAACATTTTCATGTCTTCAAGCTTCTACACTGTCTTTTTTTCCTGTCCTACCACCAGTGCGCATATCAGGACTGGGCACTTTTTTATC
Source organism: Protopterus annectens (assembly GCF_019279795.1). Classification (NCBI taxonomy): domain Eukaryota; kingdom Metazoa; phylum Chordata; order Ceratodontiformes; family Protopteridae; genus Protopterus; species Protopterus annectens. The sequence goes on from NC_056732.1 coordinate 839,952,467, forward strand.
CTGGGACTTGTGCACCCAGCTGTCTTTTTTTACTTTTTAACTTACTTCTGTTATAAAAAATACAGTCTACATATCAGTGTTGTCTTGGTGAGATTTTGTAAAAACAGGGTTCACCTTGTAAGGTGCTCACCAAAACTTGAGGATGATTTCAATTTGAGCAATACTGCTCTCCTTTTCTGACTGATTTTATCAGCTCTCCATTCAGACCACTCATGTCCTCAGCAGTTTGGGTGTGGTCATGAGTATGCAGATCCCATGGTGGATTGTTATCATTAAGGGCCTGAATGGGCATGCTGCATGCCACTTGGGTACAATACCAGGGCAGAATGGGGAGAGTAACTCTGTCCAGCAGCATATGAAGGAATTTGGTGTTAGAAAATATGTTATAGAATTCTGTGACTTATACAGGAAAAGTTCAATGTTATATGTTAGTTTTGTTATGATCTAATAAATGGTCACACCAGCATCTAATGGTGTGATTTATTAACTCAGCAGGGGACATGTAAAACTAAAAAAAAAAAACTAAAGTTCCATAGGTGCAGACAACATAGGTGGTAGTTTTCAATACAGAATCAAGAAAAAACAAACAAAAGCCCTATCAGATGTGTTAAAATTTTAGCTTGTGGGCATCTCTGACATATGTTGGCCGACTAATTATGTACCCATTTAAAGAATGGGGAGGGGGTGGTTACATCAGAAACAAACAATTTTAGACCTATCACTCAAACTAGTATTATGTGTAAAATCATGGAGAGAATCTGAATGGCACTTATCCCAAATTACATAGGGACCTGTATCTGTTGGCTATGGAACTGTATAGGTTTGTCGAAAGGATATCTTACTTTCTGAGCCTTGTGAAAATCTTGAAGATGTAACATCATTACCTAATGAAGAGCTGATCCTGACATTGCAAAGGCAATCAACACTATTCCACATAAGGAAAGATTTGATGAATGAAGATAATTAAATACCAGTCTATCTGTAATTCAGTTAGTAAAACAGTGGATAAGCAATGAAGGACAACAATTCAGGCTGAGGGTAATCAGTGAGGTCCCATAGGTTTCTGTACTGAGGCAAAGTCTTTTCAGATTATTCTGTTCATGTATAAAAGTGAGAAATGGGCTACCGAGAATCAATTTTTTTCCTGTTGATTACAAAAATTGGATTACACAGGTATTTCAATTAAAGGATTCTGCAGTTCTCCAGATAGTCTAGAAAAGTACACCGAAATAGTGGTAATGACCTCACTTTTAATGTCAACAAACAACTTAGCAAAAAGGACGTCAATTATGATTAGAAAATAAATGGTCAGATCATAAAAAAATATCACTATTTTTACAATCTAGGTATAACGGCAGACAGCAATTTAAATATTGACAAGCGTGTGATTGTCAGAGCAGAAGACCTAATTCTAAAGTTCATATCCAGTGACTTTAGGGAGAGCAGTGAAGTGTTTTATATCTAACTGGTGTGAGTGGACATTGAATATAATACAATGCTTAGTTAGTGGTCTTTGAACAAGCCACCTGAAACAATTAAATTTAAAAATATACAGAAATTCCTTATTTAAAAAATCTTACAGATGGAAAACTTGAACTATTCAGAAAAGTTTCAGGAGTTGTCATACTGTTTGATATATGTTACTGTGTCTGGAATATGAGGAAACATCTGATCTAGTTCTGTTTGAATGTCTTGGAATTTAGCACCAGGGAAACTAACATCAGAGAGGGAACCTAATAGTAAAAGTAAATAGCAGTAATATAAACAAAGTGACAGGCACTGTCCAATGTATCAATATGGGGTTATGGCAGTCAAGATTCTTGAAGGCCAGAAGGTTATAATCTTGACAGCTAAAGTTGTGAACCTATGCTATAGAAAACATGGTTAGGAAGGCAGCGTAGTGATTTTGGATTGGATGTACTGTGTACATGCAATACAAGGAATGTTAACAGAAGGTGTCTTTTGTGAACGCTTAGAAAGGAATCCTGTGGGTATATAATATAACAAATGTATTGGTTCTATGTTTCATGAATATTTAATGCATAACATTAATTCTTGATGAAAGCAAGTTTTGTGTGCTAGAATATCCTCAATGCCAGTTGTATTACGTGGTCTGCTGAAAGTCTATAATGATCTAGAGAACCTGCCTTTTAATTCAGTTGTGTCAGGGTGAGGCTTTAACTGAGCCTGTTTCCTTTCTGATACATTTTTAAATTGAAACACATCAAAGGTGTCTCCTTATTGTATAAAGGACATAGCACTTTCTGAATAAAATGTCTAAATAACAGTATAGAACAGGCACCATCTTAGTAAGTGATCACAGGATCATGGGAGGTTACTAGGCTAATAACCCCAGGGCCCTTTCAAGCCTAACCAAGTTTTGCCGTTATTTCCATGATCAGCACCTATTGCCCCTGTCCAAGAGGGACACAGGTGGATCCTCTGGATTGAATTTACAGTTACCCTTCCAATCATCCAGACTGCATTTGAAGAGGGCCAAAGAGGTGCTCTGCTTGACATGAAGCGGGAGTCTGTTCCAAAGGTGTGGTAACCTCTAGGAGACAAATCTATCCCTCCAGCAGGTTCTATTAATATCACATATCAGGTTAAGGCCTTTAGCGTGAGTAACCTGTGTACCATTTGATTTACAGATATGCAGCATTTCCAATAAAGCAGGATCAAATATTGCCTTATATGCAAGGCAGAGATAGCCTCTGAGTAGTCTATATAAAACACAATAAAGTGACAGTGATTTCAGACACTCCTCAAAGGAGAGATGCTGAAGACCTTGAATTTTCCTTGTGAGAAACCTTTGTAGTCTCCAGTTGCTGCAGGTGCGTTGAAAGGTACATACCAAACGGGGCATTGTAATCAATTATTGGCCTGATGAGCAAAGAGTACAGGGAGGTTATAACTTCTTTTTTTCTGAAGGCAATGCACTTACTTATGAGAAGAGCAATATAGAATGTCTTTCTTAACACTGTGGAGACATGGTGATCAAAGGTAAGGTTGTTGTCAACCTGTGTGCCCAAGTGTGCGTATTTAGGGTGTTGTTATTGATGTGGTATTTAGCAGGAACATTGCTCTTACTGAAAGGGATGAGAACACATTTTTTTTGTATTGAGTTTAAGGCCATGATTTTGGCACCAATCATTTGTTTGTGTAAGACTCTCTCGTAGGATGTTGACATCATTTGGAGATTCTATGACTGGTCCCAGTTTGCTGTCATCAGCAAACTTTGTCAGCCAGAGACCTTTAATTTTAGCTTGTAGTTTGTAGAAATAGATTCCAAACAGTAGAGGTCCCAGGGCTGATCCCCATGTAACCCCACTGGTTACAGGTATGCTGTTGGAGGTGGATTCCCCTATTTTGACTATATGGGTTATATCAGAGAGCCAGGTAATGACCCATCTAATGATATAAGGGTTGATACCTAGCTGGGTGAATTTGTCAATGATGCCTGAGTGGGCATATAGTGTCAAAAGCCTTGACTAAGTCTAGGTAGGCTGTATGCACAGATTTCCCCTTCGTCAAGGGCCTTAGTGACTGTCTCAAAGAAGTCGACCAAGTTTCACAGTCATGATCTCCCTCTGAAATTGAGTAGGGTCAAGTGTTTGATGATTACCTGTATCTTTGTTGATAAGGTCCATGATGGTATGCTCAATGGCCTTGCAGATAAGGCTAGTCAGACTAATAGGTCTATAGTTCCTGGGGTCAGTGGAAGCACCACCTTTGTTCAAGGGGATAATGGTGGCCTTTCTCCATTCAGCTGGGATAAAGCCGGTGCTTAGCCTATGACTGAAAAGAGTACTCAGTGGTGTTGCTAATTCTTGTTTGAGCCAATGTAGGACACAGCCTGGGATGTTATCAGGTCCCATAGAAGCTGTATTTTTGACCTTAAAGAAGGTGTTCACAACCTGCTCTTTAGAGATACAAGGTAGAGGACAGGTGGTAGGGATGCCATGGGGTATGTGTGGTGGGGACAGTGGAGTGAAGTTTTCACAGAACCTGTTGGCTAACAGGTTAGCAATGTCCACAGACTCAGTAATGTGGTATCATTAATTACCAGTTTGGCACAAATCTGGGCGTTTCCCTTTAGGTTACGGATATAACTAAAGAACGCCTTATGGTGGTCTTTTAGTTGAGGCAGCTAATTTGGATTTGTAGTTAGTTTTGGAGGACTTCACAATAAGTCTTATTGGCTTGTATAAGCTGAGTAGGGAGTGTTTCCAGTTTAGGGTTCACTCCCTCTTACTCATAAATAGAAATGTCTTCCTCTTATTGTAAAGCCTGTTAATGGCAATTGTCAACAGGCAGGTTTGCTCTTCCTTGAGGAGCTAATTTTGGTCCTATTGGGTATGGCAGAGTCAATGCAGTTACACAGGTGTTTGTATAAAGCATTTGTGTAGAACTCGGCATAGTTGCCAGTTCCATCTGAGGGGTGAGGTTAGGTGAAGATATTTATACCATCCCGTAAGAGGTTATAATCTGCTTTGGAGAAGTTTTTTAGTTTACTTGCTGCTGGGGGGGGGGGGGGGGGGGTCAGGTGTGACAGTTACTTTGAATGACACTGATCTGTAGTCAGATATTACCAGGGAAGACCTCACAGTGGGGGGTTCTACAGTGGTCCCCCATATTGGTAAACACTAGATCCATGAAGTTGGCACCCCTTTTGTGGATGTTAACCAGCTGGTCCAGGGCACTGGAGTTAATGAAATCGAGGAACCTTTGGGTAAGTGAGTTTATCTTCAGCAAAATTAATCAGAGGGAGAAACACGGCAGAAATAATATAAAAAACTTCAATGCGGTTAGCACTTTCGCATCAGAGATGCTTCTTCAGACCATGAATGAAGCAACATAATCTAAAACCACTTTATATACTTCATAAGCTCTACCAAGTTGCTATTAATTAATTGATTACATCTATTCAGCACTCGAGTTAAAGAGACAGCATATTAATAGGTATCTAGCCAGAAACATACTACAGCTTACTAACCCCAAAGATTTAATACCCAAACTGACATTTCATCAGTGAAGTAAAAATCAATAAAATAGGTATGTACACAAAACAAGTACAGAGTTTTTAATAAAACACGAACAATATAAGCAGATTTTATAGATGTCTTGTTTTTAGATAGGGCTTAATCGATGTTTTATCATTGAGTCCTGGTTCTTTTTTTGCCTGTAACTCAATAATCCATTTCAGCTCTCTCAATTTATTTATTTTATTTTATTTTACATTTGTTGACTGGGCTAGTCCAACTGGAATCATATCCATTTTCAGTAGAGGCCCAGGGAGATAAACTCCAAAATTAAGCTAATAAAACAGTACAGCAAAACTAAAAATTATTTAAAATACATTGTTGATGGAGATTTACATCAAAAGGCTAACTTTAAAGCAATTGACTACAGAATTTAACAAAACAATACAGTACTATTAACATGGTAAAGCGTTAGACAGTTATCATAAAGTAGGTTAGGAAAGAAGTAAGGATTGAAATAAAAGTATTACAGTTGATTAATAAAGTATATCTGTAAGATAATAAAAAAGTTTGCATATATACACCTACACAAATAATACTCTCAAAGGAAAAAGACTGTTACTCTATATACAAGGTGGAGCAGTTGTGCTCACAGCTGGATGAGTGTTACAAAGTACATACTCAAATGGTAGTTCCCTGAGAAAAACTAGACTTAAAATTGGGGAAAAGGGGAGGATTACTACTCCTACTTTAAGGGTAATGGGAGAGAGGTAAAGAGTAACAATATACTGGGTGAGTGTTAGTCTGGGTCAGTACATGGGCATAGCCATTGTGTCTTTAGTAGAATTGTTAGTTGCATTTTAAAGAGTGGTAATGATGATAATGATGCAAGTTTGCTGGGAAGCCTATTCCAAATCTTCCCCACAGAATTAGAGAAAAGAGAATCACCTGCTTTGTTGTGGGATTTCTGGATGGTAACCAGTGATTTATTTGCTGAGCGAAGGGTAGTAAGATTTTCATAGGGGGAGATAAGGCAACAGAGAGTAGGAGTATTACTAGGATGGTACAGAATCTTATGGGTGATGGTGAGTTGTTGAAATATCAGCTGGTTTTGCAGTTCTAGCCATCCCAGCTGTTTGAGATTCAGGCAATGGTGAGTTCTAAATGGAGAGCCTCTAGCAAATCTGGCAATGTTGTTATAGGAGGTTGCCAGTTTAATAAGGTTGCTTTTGGAAAGATTAGTATAAATGGGGGAGGCATAGGGGAGGGTAGAAATCAGATGGGTATGGGCAATGGTAGTTCTGGCTTCAGGGGTAAGGAAAGGTTTTGTCCTATACAGAGAACCAAGTTTTCTGTTTAGTGATTTAATAGTAAAGTTGATATGTGAGTCAAATTTAAGGTTGTGGTCAATTATTACACCTAGGAGTTTGGTAATTGGGTCAGACGCTATGACAGTACCATCGTTGGATGTAATAGAGGCATTTATTGGGAAGGATTTTAGAGTTGGAGTAAATAGCAATAGTTTTGTTTTTTTGGCATTTAGGAGAAGGCAACATTGTGGGAGCCAGTTTTCAACTAGGTTAAATACTGTTTGGGTGATGGATTGAAGTTCTGATGAAGAAGAGGCATTACAAATTAGTGTGGAGTCATCTGCATATTGTATGCAGGTAGCTAAAGGAAGATTTATACTAACATCATTGATGAAAATGGAGAAGAGGAGAGATCCCAAGATAGAGCCTCGAGGGACACCAAGGGTAATAGGGAGCTGTGTGGATAGGTTATTGTCCCAAAGGACAGCTTGCTGTCTGTTATGTAAGTAATAGTTGAACCACTTTAATCTCTGTGTGTTGAATGAAAGTAATTTTAGTATGTTCAGAAGTAGTTGATGGTTAACCATGTCAAAAGCTTTAGATAAGTCAATAAAGAGTGCAGAGGAGAGCATGGTATTATTACAATGTTTGTTAATGCAGTCAGAGAAGGATAAGAGAGCAGTGGTAGTATTATGGAAAGGTCTAAAACTATGCTGACAGTCTGCTAGTAGGTTATTTTGGAGAAGGTGATCCAGAAGTTGTCGATGGATGCATTTTCCCATGATTTTGGCTAAAGGAGAAAGTAGGGATGTAGGACGAAAGTTAGAGAGTTCAGTTGAGTTACCACCCTTGTGAAGTGGAATGATGTCAGAGATTTTCCAGATAGATGGGATGGAACCTTCAGTAATGGTTCTATTAATTAGGATAGAGATTGGATAGGCAAGAACTTTTGCTGCAGTTTGAAGGTATTCAGCTGGTAGGAGATCAGCTGAGGGAGTACATGGTTTAAGTCTGTGAAGTAGGGTGTAGATGAGGGATGTAGGAATTGGTTTTAAATGAAAGGTAGTAGGTATGCTAGCTAGGGAGGGTGGGGGGGTTGAGCTAACCAGAGGTAAGGAGTTTGCTACAGATTGGACAGATTCAGTGAAAAAGGTATTGAAAACATCAGCAATCTGGTTGGGAGTGTTAAGGGAGAGACCCAATGGGGCTGGTGTCTTGGAGTGGCCAGGGTGTAATAGTCTATTTATGCCTGACCAGAAATGTTGTGGTTGTTGTTGGTGCTTTTGTTGGAATTTAAAGTAATAGTTTTTTTTATCAAGTAGTATTGATTTTTGGTGGCATTTCTCAGCTGTTTAAAGTTTTGATGATCAATTGGGTTTTTAGTGTTTCTCCAATTAGACCAGATTTTATTTCTTTGTAAGATTTTTTGCTTAGTCTCTTTAGTGAGCCATGGAGCTGCTTTATTTCTAGTTCTTATAGAGCGAGAGGGGGCATGGAATTCTAAGATTTGTAAGAATTTGGAGTTAAAGTAGGATACTGCTTCCTCAAGTGGGAGTTGTTTTAAGGGTGACCAGTCACAGGCTTGAAGCTCTGCTTGGAAGCATGTTGGATTAAAATTATTTTTGTTCCGGGTAGTTTTAAAGGTAGTCTGGTTGGGAATAAAGGTTTTTTGTTTGAGTATATAAGTAAGTGAATGGTCACTGATATCATCAGGAAGGGTACCAGTTTTATAAGAGAGGGGATGACTATTTACTAAGATCCAGTCTAAGATACTCTCTTTGCTACTAGGTTTATGGATTCCGGTGGGGGTGGTGATTGTTTGGGAAAAACCATAGAGGTTTATGTGGGCTGTGGGTTTGTGTGAGGTGCAGGTGTTCCAGTTTATATTAAAATCACCAAGTACAATGGTTTCTTGTGGGAAGGATGTAGAATTCCATTTTATTTTTCATGTCACCCAGCCTTGAATCTTGACAACTAGATTCAATAACTTTGAATCGGAAATGATGCATTCCCCTGCACAGATAACATGTTTGGCTAGAGCACTTCTACCTGGTTCTTTATTTCTGATGGCAGCCAAATGCTCTCTGACCCTCTCTCTCAGTGAGCGAGTGGTCATGCCAGCATAGAAGGAAAGCAAGCTAAACACAGAGCCAGGTATACTAAATTCCTTGTTTTACAGTTTGCCTTAACTTTGAATTCATACTTCTTGTTCATTATAGGATGTACAAAGTTCCTGTTGTCACTCAAAACATCACAGACACTGCATTGCCCACATTTATTAAGACAATAAATCATCTCCTTGGACTTTTTTGGTTGACAAAGTAACCTTTTGAGATTCTTTTTATTTTTATAGCAATACCTTGGCCTCTGGCCTACAATCCTAGCTATCTCAGGGTCTGATTGTAGAATGGACCAGTTTTTATCAATCACGTTTTGTACCTTTCCAACATTCCCAGCATATTCTAAGTGAATGGGTAGATTTTTAGCAGTATAATTTTCTTTCAACTGTTGGGAGAAGTTTCATAGGTATTGCTAACATATGGTTTTGTCCTACCCTTCCTCATAGATTTAACTTGCTGAATCCCAGTATCTACCTCACTTCTCAAATATTTCCTCTGCAACAATTCATTTCTGAAAGTTCCCATATCCTGGTCAGAATGCTCCTCTTCCATATCTAACCTAGATATACGCATAGCCTGACCTTTTATGATATTCCTATAGGTATAGTAGGGTGTATACTATCTCTACTCAGGACATAATTTTTTCTACTTTCTTTTCTAAATAATCTGGATGATAACTTCCCATTAGTGTCCTTGAATATAGTCACATCCAAAAAAAGATATTTCAGTCGAGGAGACGAATGAGTGAACCTCAAAAAATCAATAGTGGTATCTAGGAACATAAAAAAAATCTGCTTACTCACTTTCTGTGCCCCCCCCTCCACACACACACCAAAAGGAGGCCATCAACAAATCTCCTATAGAACAGAATTTTATCAGCAAATGTCTCATGTGTCAAGATAGACTGTTCCTCCCAATAGGCAAGGACCATGTTGGCATAGCTATTGGCACATGGTGTGACCATAGCTACGATAAACAATTGTAGGTAGTACTTCTGTTCAAAAAGAAAAATGTTGTTTTCCAGAATTATTTCTATTAACATGCATAGAAAATCAGTTCTTCTCATATCATAGGAGCTATGCAAGCTTAAGTAAGTCTTAACTGCCTCCAACCCATATGTGTGGGGTATTACAGTAAAAAGTTAATTAATATCCATAGATACCAGTAAACAATTATCTGGTTGTTCAAATGAACTACAAAAAGTCCTACCAATATCAGACAAAAGTTGTTTTGTGTCCTTCAGTACATAGGATGAAGTACTAACTATTGGTCTTAAATTATTTTCAACATATTTAGATATTGAATGTGTAACTCATCCTTGACCAGACACTATGGGTCTGAATGATGGGTTATATCTATCTTTATGCAGTTTTGGAAGGCCCTGGATGAGTGGAACAACAGGATTCGTAACAGTAAAAAAGTCCAACAAAGACTTAGAAATCAGACTGCTTGCAAAACAGTCGTATAATGATTTAAATACCCGGCTGCAGCATAATTCTATGTCATTTAAACTGACTTGCTTATATACTTTCTCATCATTAAGCATTTCTTGCATAGAAGCAACATAATCTTCACTATTAAAGGCAGCAATTTCCCCACCTTTGTCCACAGGACGAATAACAATAAATGCATCATTTCTTAATTCAAGGAGACCTGCCTGCTCTTCCTTGCTTAAGTTACAAAATCTATCCTTGTTATTCTGACTTTTAAAACTAAACATTTCTTTCAATTGCATTTCAGAAACATTACAAAATACTTCTAAAACTGGATTTATAACAGGAACAAATAAGCTAGGCTTTTTAAAGTCATTAAAAAGTTCAGAATTGTTACTGCCAAATAAAGATTTCAGCATAACACTGCATGCAAAATATCTTATATCTAATACAGTACTCACAAAATCAGTGTCTGAAGCTGGAATGAAAGTCAAACCACGTTCAAGTATAGATTCCTGATGTTTGGTTAACATTTTACTAGAAAAATTCACTACCAGTGTTCTCATGTTGTCGCCATGTTCCACATCCTTTTCAAATCTCTTCCTGAGGTAGATACTGGGATTCAGCAAGTTAAATCTATGAGGAAGGGTAGGACAAAACCACATATCAGCAATACCCATGATACTTCTCCCAACAGTTGAAAGAAAATGATACTGCTAAAAATCAACCCATTTACTTAGAATATGCTGGGAATGTTAGAAAGGTACAAAATGTGATTGATAAAAACTGGTCCATTCTGCAATCAGACCCTGAGATAGCTAGGATTGTAGGCCAGAGGCCAAGTTATAGTTATAAAAATAAAAAGAATCTCAAAATGTTACTTTGTCAACCAAAAAAGTCCAAGGAGATGATTGATTGTCTTAATAAATGTGGGCAATGAAGTGTCTGTGATGTTTTGAGTGACAACAGGAACTTTGTACATCCTATAACAAACAAAAAGTATGAATTCAAAGTTAAGGCAAACTGTAAAACAAGGAATTTAGTATACCTGGCTCTGTGTTTAGCTTGCTCTTCCTTCTATGTTGGCATGACCACTCGCTCACTGAGAGAGAGGGTCAGAGAGCATGTGGCTGCCATCAGAAAGCTCTAGCCAAACATGTTATCTGTGCAGGGGAATGCATCATTTCCAATTCAAAGTTACTGAATGTATTTGTCAAGATTCAAGGCTGGGTGACATGAAAAATAAACTGGAATTGAGAGAGCTGAAATGGATTATTGAGTTACAGGCAGAAAAAGAACCAGGACTCAATGCTAAAACATTGATTAAGCCCTATCTAAAAACAAGACATCTATAAAATATGCTTATATTGTTCGTGTTTTATTAAAAACTCTGTACTTGTTTTGTGTACATACCTATTTTATTTATATTGTTCTTGTTTTATTAAAAACTCTGTACTTGTTTTGTGTACATACCTATTTTATTTATATTGTTCGTGTTTTATTAAAAACTCTGTACTTGTTTTGTGTACATACCTATTTTATTGATTTTTACTTCACTGATGAAATGTCAGTTTGGGTATTAAATTGTTGCGGTTAGCAAGCTGTAGTATGTTTCTGGCTAGATAACTATTAATATGCTGTCTCTTTAACTCGAGTGCTGAAGAGATGTAATCTATTAATTAATAGCAACTTGGTAGAGCTTAGGAAGTATATAAAGCGGTTTTAGCTTATGTTGTTTCATTCATGGTCTGAAGAAGTATCTGTGATGTGAAAGTGCTAACTGTATTAAAGTTTTTTATATTATTCCTGCAGTGTTTCTCTCTCTGATTCATTTTGCTAAAGAAAATTTGTTCGTTGGTGTGAGAGGGAGTTAATTCAGAGTGGCTACACTATTGACTTCCATTACGTAAGGGAGTTTATGCACATGTAATTTTCCCAGTCAATGGATGGGTAGTTAAAGTCACCCAAAACCATGGTGTTGAGAAGTATCTTTATAGGCTCAAGTAGATCCAAATAGGCAGAGTGGGTGTCATGATTCATGGAGGGGGTCCTGTAGCTGGCATTGACTTGAATAGGTGTCCTACAAACAGTTAATTGCACCTGAAGTATCTCCAGGGAATCATACTGTTTAACCAATCTGGAGGTGTATTTCTCTTTAATGAACAGTGATACACCGCCTCCTTTAGTTTTCATGCCTTCAGTTTGTGGTCTGAACGTGTGGAAGGAGGTGTAGCCTGATACAGCTGGAGTGCTCTCCACAGCCTTGAACCTAGTCTCTGTGACTGCGCAAATGTCTATATCTTCCAAAGTGAAGACAGCTTCCAGTGAGTGCAGTTTCATGTTAAGACTCTTAGCTTTTAGCAGCATAACCTTGAGGTTGATTTTAGATGGAATTTTTACGTCTGGAATTTTGAACTTGAGGTACTGCCTAAAAAAGGCACTACGGGGGTGGCAAGAACCTTGCCCAGTGACCGAAATCCCAGGAGTGACAGATGAAGTCCATGTCTGGCAAAGCATCGAGGTCTGTCGATCATGTCATTTTAGGCTAACAGATACTGTGTCCCCTTAGAATGACACCAGAAACTAAGCCAATTATTGAAGTCAATCATATTCTGTTTGTATTGAGACATCATCCTAGGTGAAGGTAAAACGCTGCTTAAGGCTAGGGACATACCAAACAGCCTGTCTGAGAGCTCACTCATGTCTCTCTTCATATGGTCCAGAGAGGTACGTCTCAAGTTGTTCACACCAACATGGACTATGACGGAGTCATAACAGTAGCTGTTATTCAGAAACTTGAGTGCATGTGTGATATGGTGGATCCTGGCACCTGACAGACAGCTGACCATGACCTTCTCCTTATCCAGTCTGGTTAGTGGGACATCTGTGTGTCTCATGATGGAATCACCTGTGACTAATATGTTTGATTTTGTGTTTAGCCTTAAAGGCTTGACAGGTGAGACACTGGTGTGTGAGCTATTATGTGTATTATGTTCTGCAGAGGAAGTGTTATGTGTAGAGTGCTTATGTTTGTGTTTGGGAGGTCTCTGGTGTTGAGGTATGTTTCTGGTGAGGACCTCCACATATGTAGGTATGTGTGATATGGGTTTGGGTGGAGTAGGAGGTGAGGTGTGCATGTTGACAACACGCTCGTCATATGTACTGACTGGTGTGTGAGAGAGCATGGATTGAAGGTTCTTAATATAGTTGTATCTCCCACATGTTGAATTTGTGTGGACTAGGAGTAGAGGGTGAGGCAGTTACTACACTGTCTCAGGATACCCATGTTGACCAAGCTGGCTACAGAAACTGTGGAAAAATTGTCCATCTATAGTGTTAGGTAAATTTATATGGTCAGGAAGACAGGTTGCACTAAGAATGACTATTGGGTGAGATGTGTCTTGATATCTCTGAGGCTAGGATTAGTGTTCTACCTAACAGTAGAACATGGCCACGAAAAATCTCTGAAGGACTACAAGCAAAGTGCTAAGGGAAAATTTAACAAGCAAAATGTTTGCGACTATAACCACCAACAGTAACTACCACTAAATGGCAGTACACTATGGTGCGCTACATGGAAGTGAGCACAGATCAGGGGCTTAAATAAAATGGAAAATAATCCTTTTAACTCAAACTAGCCAATAAGAATGCACTCTCTGAGTTCAAGTCCAATCAACTTCGATTAGATGGGACCCAGACAGCACCCTCCTCCCACAAAGGTGCAGAAGGGCCCTTTCCAACAAAGATGGCTTAAACAAACTAGTAAACCATCCACTAAATGTCCCATCCCTCCAGAATGTACTCCAACCCTATCGCACCAACAGACCACTAAGATCCAGCAACAAAAATCACTTGCAGATCACTAAAGCCAATAACTCTGCTGGTGAAGCACTATTCTCTTGCACCATAGCCAAATTATGGAACTCCCTCCCACCCACAATTACCTCCATACCATCATGCACCCACTTCAAAACTTTACTAAAAGCGCACCTAAAAACATGCTGGCTATGCCCCTGCAACTCCCACTCTAATATCACCCACCCCATCCAACCACTACCTTTCTTTCCACTCCACTAACTACCTTGATTATAGCAAGCTCAGATGCTCATAAGCCTAGTACTTATTATACAGCAGGAACTTCTTATTGTAACATTTGTTAATGTCTGTTATGTACTTCACAGATAAAGATTCTAGTTATCTACTGATGTACTATGTTCTTCATCTGTAAATATGTTGTAAGTAATTGCTATGTAAATTGTTAATCGCTATGTAATTCAATGTAACTACTGTCTGTTTATTTTAACTGTGGAGCTTTTCTCCCTGGGCCTCCACTGAAAATGGACCTACGTCCAGTCGGACACTCCCGGTCAACAAATATAAATAAATAAAAAAATAAATAAACTTGATGCTCAGAAGTTAGAAAATAGAACCAGAAACAGCAAACCTGGAACTGGGCTATGCTACAGCTGAACTAGCACAGTATGCAGTAAAATGTGGTCAAAACAGTTTCGACTGATGTTAAAGCTTTATCCGATGGTACCGGCCATGAACAAGATGTAATTGTTTCACAACTGGTTTTGCATGTATTTTGATTATAGCTTTGCTAATATTTAGATGCTAGTTTTGTTAGTCCAAATCTGTTAGAAAATTTGCAGACTTTTTCATGTTTCATAATACTGGATATAGCTGACAATGTGGAACAGCCATGGACTTCTGTGTGCCTACGAGTTATGCCTCTATTTTTGTTGAGGGAAACCAGGATAATGATTTCATTTTTGGAGTGAAATAATTGTAGATGTTGCACTTATTTTATAACTTCTTTATAGACGATTGGTTTTATGGAGTGGACAGAAATATTTCTAAATGAAGTTTTTCAGATATGGATTTTAATGCATCTAATTTTTTATTTACTTTTTAACAGTAGTGTAATAAACAATGTTCTACATTTGATCACTGCTGCAGTATCCTAACTATATGTGTTTAATCCTGCTAAGGAGTCAACAGCTGGCCGGCTTCCAAAGCTTATAATGAAAAATATTCTGTAAAGTTGTTGTTGTGTCTTTCGGCTTTTCCTGGTTAGGGGTCGCCACAGCGGAACTCCGGTCCGCTAATGATTGGTAGTTGCTTTTTACCGGCCCTGACGCACAACCTTCAATGAAGGTACGCCCATTCACGCATGTCTCCACACAGAAGACGCTCTAGCTGAGAATCGAACCAGACAGCGTCTTACTGTGAGGCAACAATGCTACTGCAGCACCACCAACCGCGGGTAAAAAAAAAGTCAATATAAGAATTTCTAGCAGAAGTATGAGTGGACAAACTCTGTAAGTTCTAGATCCTACAGCAAGCAGAGAAATATTATGCTAACATAAAGATTTGCATACACAGAAAAATTAAAATGTTCATTCTGTTGATCACAAATAATGGTCTTCTATTAGTAATTTAAGTAATAATTAGTAATTTAAATAATAATGGTTCTAAAACATGTGGCTGCCCAGTACAAAACAGTATTGACAAAGCCAGAAAAAAAGGTAAAAATAGAAGGTTATGTTTGTTTTTTATACACTCAGGTGTTGCAGCTAATATAATAAGTGAACATGCTTTTCACCAACTGAACCAAATCGAGAGGCAGATTTTGGATAAATCTTTCTATACAATTCTGCAGAACAATTCTTTCTCTCTGGTCTTTAAACTGTAAGATAAGTGCACACTTCAAGACAGTATATGCAGAAGGTTTTGTACTGAAAGGAAATGCCAGATCTTTGTCTAGGCACAAAACAGGAGCTCAGCTAGAATTAATTCACACACGAAATGCTTTGTCAAATACCAAAAGTATCCAAAGATTTGAGATCAATAAAGACAGAATATTCAAATTTATTTGAAAACATACAAAAGCTTAACAGCTTTCACGTCAGCTAACATATAACAATGCAATTCAGCAAGTTAATCAGACATATAGACAAGCTCCTTTTAACATCAAAAGTAAAGTAGAAACAGAACTAAAGTAGTTGAAAGAGGTAGATATAACTGAAAAACATAGGCTTCAGAATTCCTGGACAAGGTGCATATGTGTACCAAACGTATGTTAATCAGATCCTGTTTGGAGCACATGATAATCATGAGCATGTTATGGGTCGCATAGTGGCTCATTTGCAATCTCCCTGCCATGCAGCTCCAAAGTCTGAAACTGATTTCGTAACCTCTTGCTACTGTTGCTGTGTAGTTTGCAACTTTTTCCATACATACATACATACATACTACATACATACATACATACAGATATTTCAAGCATGGGGATTAATGCCCTTCTAGCTTGCCAATATACCAAAACAGTTGTTCCCATAATACATGCCCAGGCTATTCTTAAAAATATCTAAACTAGTACTTGCTTTAATGTAATTTGGTAGTCTGTTCCATGCATCAGATGCTCTCTCAGAGAACCAGTTAGTACACTTCTCATTCCTATAGAATCTTCTATGTTTGAGTGGGTTTCCTCCTACATTCCAAAAACATTCTAATTGACTGGCTTGATGTAATTCTCTCTCTCTCTCTCTCTCTCTCTCTCTCTATATATATATATATATATATATATTGATATCATTTAGATGGCCGAATAGTACATAGGTTGAAGAGAAAAAAGGTAAATGTGATCAAAATGTAACTCATCACATATTATTTATTTATTTTATTTATTTTTTTATTTTACATTTGTTGACTAGGATAGTCCGGCTGGATATATGTCCATTTTCAGCGGAGGCCCAGGGAGAAAAGCTCCAGATAACACAGACAGAACAGAAGAGATATGAGTCAAACATATTTACAAAGCCCTCTAGTAGGTACTCGCAATATACAGTGTGTAATAGTATACAAAATAACAGGTTTACTGGCTTTTCTTTCTGTGCAAGACTGTGGAACAGTGGGAAGTTGGGAATTTGCCCTTTCCTAACTGTACTGCAATCTCAGAGTTGGTATATATAATTATTGGGGGCAGCGGAGGCAAGCCTTCCAGGAAAAAAATAGTGTTTACTGTATTTTTTTTTTAAATTTATTTTCATGTATTTGACTTTAAAGTAGTTTTGCTTGATGTTTTGAAGCTCAATGTCTTGATTATTAGATGAAACATCATATATACACTTATATATATCTATCTATATATATATATATATATATATATATATATATATATATATATATACAGTATGGTCTATATATGTATAATTACCTACCTTACTAATGCATGCTGACCCTAACCTACCCCTACTTCTAACTCTAACCAAGCACCTTATCTTAGAAAAATATTTCCATAAAGGTACTTTCAGACAAACCAGGTCCTTTGGTTTAGGGTTTTTTGTTTGTTGTTATTGCACTGAAATAGCATGTTTCCCTATTATTTTGTGATTTATTTTATGTCTGGTTCTCAGTATTTTGATTTGCCAGTTGCCAATATTATATACTGTCAATACTGTAGTATCAGTATTTTGAATGTCGATATTGTGATGTTTCAATATAATGAACTAGACCTATATATATTTATATATATATATATATATATATATATATATATATATATATATATATATATATATATATATATATATATATATAGGTATACTATATATAAGCAAAAACACCCTGTTGACTGTGAAAACATTGACCTTAAAAAGTCGAAAACCCCAGTGTCACAACGCGAGTACGCATATGCTGACACAAAGAATCTGTACATACAACATCTTCGTTTTGAAAACAAAACTCCCTATGTGTGGGACTGTGTTGCTCACACCCCTGCTAATTATTTACATAACTCTGAGAATGCACAAAAACAGGGTAAGGGCATATTCCCCAACCCCAAAAATTGTGCGGTCTTGCACACCTGTCGACCACCTGCTTAGTCAACCAAATGCAATTGACTAAATAGCTGCTGACCACAAATACACATACACACACACACACACACACACACACGCACGCACGCACGCACGCACGCACACACACACACATTCAACACACTCAAGTACTGTGATCTCAAGGCAGCAAGTGATAAATAAAAGTTAAACAGGAAATGTCCTCTGAGGTACCTTTTTCAGGGGGGCACAGAATAATCTTTAAGTGAGACAATGGTAAGTATATACCCTGAGATAAAAAGAAAGCAACATGTAGACAGAAAAGATAGTAGAAAAGTGGTATTGCATCATCATGTAACAGAAAGAGAGCAGCATAAACAGAAAATAAAAAGGAAAAAGGTAGTGTCCACTGATGCAAAGTAACCTTGAATTCATGGCAAGCTAAAATGTTGGGATACTAGGCAAGGGAAATGTGTTGTGTGTATCAGCTTAGGAGACAGAATGAGCTAGAAAACTAAAAGCATTAGAGTTGGAAAGGAAAGGAGTCAGAGTTTGGTGGGGGTTAGACAGAAAAAAAATCTGTCTGTTAATAGAAGCAAGGGCATGCTGCCACTTTAGGGCAGCAGAGAATAACAACTTTAAGAGATGTCAGTAAACAAAGACGACAGAGACAGAAGAAATGCCCTTGAGTGAGGAACTTCTGAAGAGTATAGGTATAAATGGTGAAATAAGGAAGAAAGTACGTAGTTCTATGTCTATTTCTGCTTGCAACAGAAAATGCATCTGAAGGCAGACTAAGCAACTAAAATATGTGAACCCATTTCTGCTTGAATAAGGTAAAAAATGCAACTGAAGGCTAACACTAAGCAACGGAAGTATGTTAATACATTTCAACTTCTATAAAATAGAAAATGCAGCTGAAGGTAGACTCTAAGCAAGAGGAAAGAATACTTGTGTAAAATCTTACCTTAACCTTAGATGTCCTTCTCTTCCATGTTGCAGTATTCCAAACTCTTGGGCTTTCCTCTCTTGCTACCCGAACATCTGACCAGTATACAAAAGCTTGTAGTCACTGCTAGGTACGTAGGATGTCTGACGTTGGCCTAGGGAGCATGGACCACAAAAGTGACATCTGCACGTACCTTTCTTCAGAACTTAATGCCCCAGTTGGACCCCAGTTCCAGGATAGCTGTCTAGGCTCTGTGCCATCCAAAAAGAGACGGTTTAGATGGAGGGAAGAGGGTAAGGTGGGAAGGAATGAATACTGCAACATGGAAGAGAAGGACATCTATGCTTATGGTAAGATTTTACACAACTATTCTATGTCTTTCTGTTCTCATGTTGCAGTATTCCAAACTCTTGGGTGAGTGCCAAAGCTCACAGGGAAGAAGAGGGTGGTGGCATGGAGCTACGCTTCACAAAGCCATGCAGGATTGCCCTAGCAAACCCCGCTCTGGATGTGGAGACATGATCCAACCAGTAGTGTTTAGTGAAGGTATGGACAGATGACCAAGCAGCTGCCTCTAGGATGGAAGCAGTATCCAATCCTTTGAAAAAGGCCCCAGATGAAGCCATGGCTCTACTGGAGTGGGCTTTAAATTTGGATTTGAGCTGTTTTCCCATGGAATGTGTAGCAAAAGGATATAGCTTTGGAGATCCAAACAGAAATTATCTGCTTTGTCACTGCCTTTCCCAAGGCTCTTGGGTGGAAGGAGACAAATAATTGGTCTGATTTCCTAATGGCCTTAGTCTTGTCAAGGTAAAATCTAAGTTGTCTGTAAACATCAAGGGAATGTAAGACCCTGCCACTGTCATTTTGGGGAAGAGGGAAAAAGGTGGACAGGTGAATACCCTGATTTAAGGATAGCTCATTGACCACCTTGGGCATAAAGGAGAGGTTGGTCCTCAGGGTCACTCTATCCTTGTGGAAGAAGACACTAAATAAAAAATACTGCAAACAACTGAAAAAAACAAAAAAATGACAAAGGACACTTGACTCTCAAAGAACTCCCAAAAGTTTAATAGAGTAAGCGCTTTCATGCAGGCAGTTGCCTATACTTCTTCAGACTCAATAAAATACACAAATGCAGTTTCACTTAAATGAATTGCTTAATTAACTAATGAATCAAGTATGTGATTTCTTATTTAAGTGAAACTGTATTTCTGTATTTTATTGTGTCTGAAGAAGTATAGGCAATTGCCTGTACGAAAGCGCTTACTCTATTAAACTTTTGGGAGTTCTTTGAGAGCCAAGTGTCCTTTGTCATTTTTTTTTTGTTTTTTTCAGTTGTGGAAGAAGAGGAAGGGAGGTGTTACCATGAGGGCCTGGAGTTCTGAAACTCTTCTGGCTGAAGTCAGGGCCACAAGGAGTACAGTTTTCCGAGTACAATGTTTCAGAGATGCCTTGGAAGCTAGTTCAAAGTGGTCAACAGTGAGTTTCTCTAGAACGTAACTCAGATCTCAGGGAGGAGGGACCTGCCTCCTGGGGGGTCTGAGGTGTAGCACTCCCTTAAGGAATGACTTTGAAGGGAGACAGGAGGCTAGAGGAGGATCAAGAGGCAGACAGGTTGGAACAGCAGCAAGGTGTGCCTTAACAGCGGAATATGCCAACCCTGTTTGCACAAGTTCACACAGATAGGACAGCACTAAGGGGACCTCACTTTGCAAAGGGTCTAGCTGTCTTTGTTAACACCACATGGAGAACCTCTTCCATTTAGACAAATAAGATCTCCTAGTATTAGGTTTCCTGGCCTCCTGCTGGACTGCTTGGATGTCCTCAGTGTAAAGCTGCCTAGAATGGATCAGAATTCTATCACCCACAGGGCTAGATTCAGGGATTCCAGGTGGGGATGGATCAGGAATCCCTTTTCTTGTGTGAGAAGGTCCACTCTATGCGATAACGTGTTGTGATTGCCCCTGGCTAAATGCAGAAGGAGGGGGAATCAATGCTGTCTTGGCCAAAAGGTAGTCACCAGCAAGATTTTTGGTTTGTCCTCCTGGATCTTCAGCAGGACTTTCTGAAGTAATGGGAAGGGGGAAATGCATACAGAAAACACCCCCCTTCCATGAGATGGAGAAGGCCTCTGTTGCCCCTGCTAAGTGACTGTGTAGCCTGGTGCCAGACAGTGGTAGTTGTCTGTTCAGGGGGGAGAAAAACAGATCTGAGGCGTACCACACCTGTGGACAATGTCTAGAAATATATCCCTGTGAAGCATCCATTCGTGGGGTTGTAACATGGACCTGCTCAAGGTGTCTTCCTGAATATTCTGAGCTGTAGGAATATAAACTGCCTGCAGGGAGATTCCATGTTGGGCCCCCAGGTCACAGGCCTGGAGAGCTAGTCTGCAAAGCAAATAGGATTTGCTTCCTCCCTGTTTGTTCACATACCAAAGAACTGTAGTATTGTCTGTAAACAACTTCAGGGGCCCTTGTTTCAGGGCATGAAGAAAGGCTATCAGGGAAAATATGATTACTCTCATTTCCCTGATGTTGAAGTGTTCCTGCCATAAGGTGTGGACCAGGTACCCTGCACATTCAGGCTGCCCAGCGTAGCCCCCCAGCCCAGATCTGAGGCATCTGTGTACATCTCCTGGACAGGGGGAAGGAGTTTCAGTGGAAGTTCTGGGCTGAGCATAATCTGATTTAACCACCACAGTACAGGCAAGGGAGGAAGAGGATGATGAAGTCCAATGGGTGTGAGTGCTAGGTCCATATGGACTTCCGATACCATTGCAATTTTCTCATGTGGACCCTTGCCAGAGGTTGCATGGGAATAGTGGAGGCTATGTAACCCAATAACCTGAGATATTGTCTGGCTGTCAAAGCAGTGGCTTTGAGGACATTGGCCAGGTATTGGGTCAGGGTTTCTGCTTTCAGTGGTGGGAGGAATGCCCTCATAACATCCATACTTATTCTGCACTCCAGGAAAATCTGGTCCTGGTAAGGACACAGGTTGGACTTGGGAAAGTTTATGTTGACTCCCAGAGCCTGCAGGGGAGAGATGACTTTGTGGAGCTGGCTCTACAGAGATCTGGAGCATTCTGCCTGAATCAGGAGGTCATCCAAATATGGAAAAATTAGGATGCCTTGGACCCTGCAGTAGGCCACTACAGGCATTTGGTAAAGACCCTTGGAGCAGTAGAAAGTCCAAAGGGCAAGGCCAAGAACTGAAAATGTGAGGAACCAGGAGCAAAACAAAACTACAACCTGTGAGAGATGCACTTATATAGCCAAACTGGAAGTAAAGCTCTCTTCACCCAATACTGGACTAGACAGTCAAGAGGAGAAGGTAAACACTTGCACTACACCATACTCATCACATAGTCCTTCAAGACCTACACCACCAAAACACGCACATAGCAACACAAAACACACACCTACATTCATGGAGGCCCTCAATAAAAATCTGCTCAAGCAACAGAGACCTCCAAAGCAGAAACGCAAGCAACCTACACCCCACAACATGACCTAAATGACACATAGTCCACAAACTCAGTGTGCCACTCACCCACAGCCCATAAGGCATAACAACGTACCCAAGAGTCTAGTCATAGGTGACTCTACAGTCAGGCACACTGATGTTCCTCTCACCAGGCTAAACAAGGAGAAAGTTACTGCCAGCTGCTTATCAGGTGCCAAGATCCACCATATAACGCATGTACTCAGGTCACTCCACAACAAGTACAAATATGACTGTCATTGTACATGTTGGTGTGAATGACCTGAGATGTACCTCTCTGGACTACATGAAAAGAGACATGGAGGAGCTCTCCGATTTTGTAGCCCAGGCAGGTATGACCCTAACCCTGAGTAGCATCCTGCCATCACCCAGAATGATACCACAGTACAAGGACAGAATGATTGACTTCAACAATTGGCTAAGCCTCTGGTGTCATTCTAAGGGGATCCAGTATCTGTCTGCCTGGGATAACATGATCGACAGACCATGATGCTTTGCCAGAGATGGCCTGCACCTGTCGCCTTTGGGATTCTGGATACTAGCTAAGGCTCTTGCCACCCCTATAGTGCCTTTTTTTAGCCAAGGTTCAATGACAAATTCACCACAGTGACAGGTACAAGCAAGCAAAATGAGAGGGTAATGCTTCTCAAAGCTAGAAATCTAGACCTCAAAATGCATTCACTCAAAGCACTCCTTAAAATGGAGAACATTGACATCTGTGCAGTGACAGAGACCTGGTTCAAGGCTCCAGAGAGCACCCCTGCATTATCAAGCTATAATTCATACCACACCTTTCGGCCACCTAACCTGGACCAAAACACTAAAGAGGAGGCATATCCATATTCATTAAGGATATCCACACCTCCAGGCTAGTTGCCCAGCATAATGCATCCGAGATTATCCAAGTGCAACTAACTCTGGGCAAGACCGCAATCCAAATTGTAACTTGCTACAGATCCCTAACCATGCCCCAGGATTCCCACTCCTCATTTCATGATACACTGGAAAATATTAGGGTACAACCCAACACCCTAATAATAGGTGATTTTAACTACCCCACCATTAACTGGGAAAACTACTCATGTACCAACTCTATTGCTCAATGTTTTCTGGAATTCATAAATTCCAATGTCTTGGATCAACTTATCCACACCCCCACCAGGGGCAGCAATATCCTAGATCTGGTCATTACCAACATGGGTGACCCGTGTTCCACAGTAGTGGTCAATTCCTCGTTGGTCAGATCCGACCACAAGCTAACCACTCTGGACATCCACATCCCACCCCCATTAGGGAAACCACTGTAAAAAATTTCTCCAAAGCCAACTTCACGCTTCTTAAGACAGAAGTGACAAACTTCACTACACCCATGCAGACGGACAATAGAGGTATGACTGCTGAATCCTACACAAATGCACTTTATAAGCAATTACATAAGTGCATGAATTGTGCTATCCCTAACAGAACCAAGATGCTATCCTCCAAAAAAGGAAGGCAATCTGGTGGTCCCTTGCCATAAACAAACTCTACAACAGAAGAAAGAAACTGTTGCAAAAAAGAGTAAAATCCTATGATGGGAGAACTCCCTGGTCAGCCTCAGTAAGAAGCTGAGATCCCTCATAAAATCCTCCAAAGCTAGTTACAAAAACAAAATCTTCACTGATTCTAAAGACAACCACAAAGCATTCTATAGCTATGTCAAGAATCTCAATGGCAACACTCAGATCTGCTCTGAGTTACAGCACAGTGGCACTAAATATACAGAAGCAACTGATATTGCCAACATCCTGGCAGATAGGTTCAGTGCTAACTTTACCCCCCCCCCCACCCCCTAAAGGCCCCCTCTCTATACTGGAAGAATGCAAAGTTCCTGTAATCACAGTTGCACAGGTAAAAACCACACTCTCCAAAGGCAAGAACACAGCATCCATGGGACCTGACAACATCACAGATTGCATTCTACATGAACTACAGAATGAACTGGGCAGCACAGTGGTGCAGCGGTTAACATTATCGCCTCACAGCAAGAGGTTCTCCGGTTCAATTCTTGGCTGGGGTGCCTTCTGTGTGGAGTTTGCATGTTCTCCCTGTGTTCGCGTGGGTTTCCTCTGGGTACGCTGGTTTCCTCCCACATTCCAAAGACATGCATCTGGAGCATTTCTCCCCGGGCCTCCACTGAAAACAGGCTCTGTGGAACCTAGTCAGACTTTCCCGGTCAACAAATGTTAAATAAAACTCACACAAAAGTTCCTGAAGTCCACAACACAACTCACAACTTGTAAGCCCAACACAGCTCAACGAGTCAGGAACCACGATAGTACTGCAGTTAGTTTCTTTTATTAAAAAACCATGCACCAACGATGACACTATTAGTTGAGCGCTTTCATCTAGTGAATCTAGATTTCTTCAGAACATCAGACAAACTGTTTGAATACACTTTAAATACCTTAATTTCCCGCCTTTTTCTAAAAACAATTACCCAATTACATACATTTAACCCTATGCATCACTTATGCAGTAAAATATCCATCTCAAACTTGATTAACCATCTTATCCTTTAACTCAATTGCAAACTTACTGCATAATGTGCTGCTGTTAAAATATAACTTGGAAACACATCAGTATTCACAAAAGAATCATATTATTACTGTATGTGCAAATACTGCTGTTATGGATTAAAAAATATATAAATAAAATATATATGTTATACTAAAAAAATACAAAATTCGATAAATAATTTGATAAAATGCAGTACAAAAGAATCAACCAACACAATAACTGTTGTTACATACATAGTGATAGCTTATCTTGTATAATATCTAACATTTTTATTTGCCTCAATATTTCCACAAAATCAAGATTATACCCTCACTAAGGGTTTAGTAGGAATTACTTCATTTAGGCCAGGTGGTGTGGCAGCCTCGAGCCGCAGCTGCCACTTGATTTCTTTTTCTCCCACAATGGCCTTTGTATTACCTCCTCTAGGATTTATACTGACCACATCCAAAATACCAAATTTAAAACCCGTGCATGTCTCGCTATTGAGTATATGACGGGACAATGCATTATTGGTATCGTTTCTCTTAATGCAGTAGGTGTGGTCATAAATTCTATTTTTAAGAAACCGGTCCGTCATTCCAACATAATAATAAGTATTATAAACAAATCTCAGGTGTGGCAATGGGGGCAGCGTGTGCCCCCATGTATGCCAACATGGTTCTCCTAGATTGGGAAACAACTTACATTTTAAATACAAGTTGGATGAGCAAAATTAAAACTTATGCAAGATACCTGGACGATATGTTTCTTTTATGGACAGGCAATAGTCAAGAATTAGAAGAGTTTATAAATTACATCAATGGTACTACTAATTATTTAAAATTTATACATCAATTTGATAGACGAGGAATAAACTATCTAGATGTATATGTCTATAATGATGGAAAGACATTTCAGTCCAGGATACATAGAAAAGAGACTTATAGTAATGGATATTTGCATTACACTAGTGCCCATACATACAAAGTCAAGTACAATATAGTGAAAGGACAGTTAATAAGGGCAGCGAGGATGACATCAGATAGGGGTACTATGCTTAAAGAGGTTAGTTTTATGGTGGCCATGTTCAGAGAAAAGGGATACCCTGACAAGATGTTGGATGATTTAACAGTATATGTAACCCAGGAATGGGGTAGAAAATTTCCCCCACTATTAGGCATAGGTATTCAAAAGAACAATCCACACAACAATACAGAGGGTGAATATTATAATTTGGCCTGTATTGTGAAGTATGGGCATTATACACAGCAGGTTAAGCAAATTATTACCAAACACTGGCACATTTTGACAAGCGATTCAGTGATTAAGGACAAAATCCCCCCTGTACCCAATTTTGTGTATAAGACAGGTAATAGCCTCAAAAGGCTTATAGAAATAAGGCAGAGTGCTATACAAGACACAAAGACCTTCAAAAGGGGTACTCTGAAGTGTGGAGCTGTAGTTATTGTAAGTATATATCTGAAGGCAAAAGCATAGTATTAAAGGACAGAAATAGAACTAAGGTTTATTTTAAACATGGTAATTGTTTAACTAGACATGTGGTATATCTAGCTATTTGTGACACATGTCAAAGTTATTATGTTGGAATGACGGACCGGTTTCTTAAAAATAGAATTTATGACCACACCTACTGCATTAAGAGAAACGATACCAATAATGCATTGTCCCGTCATATACTCAATAGCGAGACATGCACGGGTTTTAAATTTGGTATTTTGGATGTGGTCAGTATAAATCGTAGAGGAGGTAATACAAAGGCCATTGTGGGAGAAAAGAAATCAAGTGGCAGCTGCTCGAGGCTGCCACACCACCTGGCCTAAATGAAGTAATTCCTACTAAACCCTTAGTGAGGGTATAATCTTGATTTTGTGGAAATATTGAGGCAAATAAAAATGTTAGATATTATACAAGATAAGCTATCACTATGTATGTAACAACAGTTATTGTGTTGGTTGATTCTTTTTGTACTGCATTTTTATCAAATTATTTATCGAATTTTGTATTTTTTTTAGTATAACATATATATTTTATTTATATATTTTTTAATCCATAACAGCAGTATTTGCACATACAGTAATAATATGATTCTTTTGTGAATACTGATGTGTTTCCAAGTTATATTTTAACAGCAGCACATTATGCAGTAAGTTTGCAATTGAGTTAAAGGATAAGATGGTTAATCAAGTTTGAGATGGATATTTTACTGCATAAGTGATGCATAGGGTTAAATGTATGTAATTGGGTAATTGTTTTTAGAAAAAGGCGGGAAATTAAGGTATTTAAAGTGTATTCAAACAGTTTGTCTGATGTTCTGAAGAAATCTAGATTCACTAGATGAAAGCGCTCAACTAATAGTGTCATCGTTGGTGCATGGTTTTTTAATAAAAGAAACTAACTGCAGTACTATCGTGGTTCCTGACTCGTTGAGCTGTGTTGGGCTTACAAAATGTTAAATAAATAAATAAATAAAAAACTGGCACCCCACCTAAGCACCATGTTCAATCATAGCCTAACCTCAGGCTCTGTGCCCACTGAATGGTGCACAGCGACGGTTATCCCACTCCAAGGGGAGCCACCACGGACCCCGGGAACTACCTCCCCATTAGCCTAACAAGCCTGGTCTGCAAGCCCATGGAACGTATCATCATGAAACTTATAAACAAAGACAGTGGTAATCTCCAAACTCTGGACCCCACCCAGTTTAGGTTTGTAAAAGGCAGATCATGTCTCCTAAACCTGATAGACTTCTTTGAAGCAGTCACCAAAGCCGTAGACGAGGGTAAGGTCGTTCACACAGCCTATCTAGATCTTGCCAAGGCTTTTGACACCAAGCCCCACTCTGGAATTATAGATAAACTCACTAAACTAGGTATAAATCCCTATGTCACAAGATGGGTTGCCAACTGGCTCACTGACAGAATCCACACTGTGAAAGTAGCAGACTCCAAATCCGACTTCAGACCAGTGACAAGTGGAGTACCACAGGGTTCAGTCCTGGGTCCTCTCCTGTTTGGTATCTACTTTTCTGAAGTACAGGCTAACACAGAAGGTTTTTGGCTAATGAAGTTCACAGATGACTGCAAACTCGGAGCCATAATCAAAACTGCTAACGATGTGGACATCCTACAAAAGGGTCTCACTGAGACAGATGCCTGGTGTCAAAGCCATGGCCTCATGCTCAATGCCAAAAAGTGCATTGTCATCCCCTTTGGTACAAACTCTGCATCCATGAGCTACCACATAGGTGGTAGTCTACTTAACACCGAAAGTGTGATAAGAGACCTTGGGACACAGGTAGACGGTAGTCTCTCCTTTGATAATCACATCGCCACAGTTGTCAGGAAATCCTTCTACATGGCACACCTCATCACAAAAAGTTTCTCATCCAGGAAAAAAGAGGTCATTCTTCCCCTCTACTCGTCACTCATTAGATCCATCATAGAGTACAATGCCCCTTTTGGTATGTACCTCACAAGACATCTACAACAACTGGAAAGGCCACAGAAATACCTCACAAAGAGGATTACCGGCCTCAAACAAATGCCCTACGCAGACCGTCTCAAAAAACTCCAGCTTTACTCCATCGCATATCGCCTACTCAGAGGTGATCTCTGCCTAACATACAAAGCTACTTAAATCCCAGAGCTGTTGGACATGCTCCACTTAAAGAAATCCGAATCCCTCTGAGCTACATGCTCTAGGGACTTAAACCTTGTCACCACAATAAACAGAACATACTGGAGGGATAGATACCTGTCCCAGACACTTCCCATACTCTGGAACAGACTACCTAGCTATATCAAAGAAAGCTCTTCATTAGCACTCTTCAAGAAAAATCTTGATGATTGGACAGGAAATAGGAAATTCACCCCATGGATCACCTCTGTGGCTCTGCTTGACAGGGGCACAGGAAAATAATTTTCTTGGGTGGCGAAAGCCAGGGTACCTTTTTGGCTAGACTTATATAGGCCCTAGGGCCAATAGCCTAGTACCTATCTATGAACCTATGAACCTATTAGACCAATCATCGAGTATAATGCACCATTTGGCATGTACCTCACTAGAAACATGCAACAGCTGGAGAGGCCACAGAAGTACCTCACAAAGAGGATCCTAGGCATTAAACACATGCCCTACATGGACAGACTCAAAATACTCCAGCTATTCTCTGTCTCATATCGCCTACTTTGAGGCGATCTCTGCTTGACTTACAAAGTCATGTCTGACCCAGCTCTGTTAGAAATGCTACATCTAAAGAAATCCCAATCCCCCCACTCCATATGTTCCAGAGACCTCAACCTCATTACCACAATTAACAGAACATGCTGGAGAGACAGGTTCCTCACCCAGAGACTGCCCATGCTCTGGAATAGACTTCCCATACATGTCAAGCAGAGCACCTTGCTGTCCCTCTTCAAGAGAAATCTTGATGAGTGGATGAGTAATAGAAAGTTCACCCCGGGGATCACTCCAGTGGCTCTACTTGATAGAGGTATTGGGAACTAAGGTTGGGTGGCACGATGCCAGGGCACTTCCATGGGCTAGGCTTATAAAGGCTCCATGGCCATTAGCCTAGTACACACCTATGAACCTATGAAAATGAAGAAATTTCCTGCAGCTGGGCCTTATAGGTATGTGGAGGTAGGTGTCCTTTATGTCCAAAGTGGTTAGAAATCCCTGAGTTATCAGTAAAGAGAAAAGGGTTTGTACAGCAAGCATGAGAAAGGTAAGGATCTGCAAGAACAGGTTGAGGTGAGAGAGATCCAGGATAGGTCTCCAGGGTCCATCCTTCCTGGGCACTCGGAAAAGTCTTGAATAGAACCCCTTTTCTTTTTCACAACAGAAACTGGTTATATAGTTCCTTGACAAAGGAGGCTGTTTATGACTCACTGGAAAAGGTGGAATTGGTCTTTGAGTGGCTGGGGGAATCCCTCTGGGAGAGAAGGGATGACCCAGGACATAAAGTAGCCCTTTTCTATGATGGAGAGGACCCACCTGTCTGAGGTAATGAATTGCCAGAGGGGCAGACAGTGAGACAGCCTTAGGGACAGGGGAGTGGAGTCGGGGGGGGGGGAGACAGTGAAGGCAGGTAGTCACAGGCTGCCTGCCCTATCCTGAAAGGGAGTTTTCTGGGCAGAAGTTTGAGCAGACTTAGAAGGGGTCTGCTATTTCCTTGCACATTTTCTGCCTCTAACATGGGAAGTTGGACCAGAGTGTTTCCTAATGAACTGTGTTTTTGATGGGTAGTTCCTGTGAAATTTGGGAATAGGGGAGATGATCAGATGTTTAAGGTCTTGCAGCTCCTTCCCTTTCTGCTGAAGGGCCTTAAATAGCTTAGCCACTTTAGATCTAAAAAGAGCAAACTTATCCAGGGGTGCATCCATTAATTTTGTCCTAATATCATTGGGTAAGGGCTGAAGCCTTAACCAAGAATATCATCTCAGCACTGAAGCTGAGGCAGCTGATCTTGTAGAAGCTTCTGCAGCATCATAGCTGCAATGAATAGAGTGCCTAGCGACTTGTGATGAGAGATTAATAAGGGTAGACATTTGAGCCTTGGAAGGAGAGTCTGGAAGATTAACAAAGAGTTTGGTGACCTGGAACAAACGTGTCAAGGCATACTTGTGCATATGTGTCTGATAATTTACTGCCCTGAAGGCCAGGGTAGAGGAAGTATAGACGTTCCTATGAAGACTTTCCATGGCCTTACTGTCCTTGTCAGTGGGGAGGACTGAGGTAGATGACAGTAATTTGGATGGCTTGTCTGTGGAGACTGAGACAGTGGCAGAGTCAGCTACAGGGCATTTGATCAGAAATGTTGCCCCTTCAGAGACCTTGTAGAACCTGTCAGGCCTCCTGGGAGTAGGTGGTTGGGAATCAGGGTTAAGTGAGGCAGCATTGAAAGCATGCAAGAAAGTTGGTAATACTGGGGGAATTGCAGAAGGAGCAGGGTGTCCATCTGCAGGAACACATTATATATTTTTTTGTACCCAAGACAATTTCAGAGGAACCCACTTAAAAAATTACTTCATTTTAGAAATTGTCTTCCCAAAGGTGAGGTCCTCTGTTGAGGAATCAGCCTCTACAGATTCATCTTCTAGAGGAGAAGGCATCTAGGAGACATAGGAGAGGGAATCCTCAGAAGAAGAGTCCTGATGAATCCTCAGCTTCAGGTAGGATGACATCCTCAACTTAAGGGCTAGGACTGACAGGAGGAGGTCCGACTTGTGGGGATCTAGGCATGGCAGGCCTCAGGGCCATAAAGGAATTAAATATGCTCTATGAAAAAGCCTGCCAATCTGGTTGGCTTTCAGGAGATGGGGAGAGATGCTTGATTCTGGATTTCTTTTTCAATGATGGCCTAGGAGGCATAGACCCTGAGGAAGGCCTAGTGTCTGAAGAAGGCCTAGGATCAGTGGATTGAGAAGCCAAGGAAAGGTCTGTCTGGGCAGCTGTAGGAACCTTTGGTTCCCACTCAATGTCACAAAACAATGTCTGTGAACCTCCACGGCCATCCCTTCTGCTCTAGGATCTGGAGCATCTCGAGCGGTACCTACTATACCTGCTTCAGCAGACTCCGAGTGCTCCTCCAGGTGAATGTCAGCCACAGGAGGGATGTTGGAAGGAGGAGGGGAAGCAGTAGCAACTTTGGGCCTGGAAACCATGACCTTCTTTTTAGGTGGTTCCATGCACTGACCAGATGACCCTTCCATCCCTAAAGCTAAGCATTTAAGGCGCTGATTTTCTAGATATATATTCAAGGCATGCAGGTGGCTGCATAGGGTTTTAGGCATGATGGCCTGACAGATCATGAAAGAAATATGGTTGTGCATAGGCCCTAGACAGAAGGCAAAGCTCTTGGGCATCCTTATGGGGGATCTAATCACTGAAATTGCACTTTCCCTTCCTGGATGACATGTAACCCCAACAGGCATGCAGTGACAAAGGAATCAAAAATGGCCCCAATGGGGTACTTATCTTTTGGAATTCAAAGATCCGAAGTGAAGATGGCAGGAATGCTGATGTTCAAGTGTTGGCAGAGAAATTCTGAGGAAAGGTATGTGCAGATGTCACTTTTTTGGCCTACGCTCCCTAGGCTAAAGTCAGGTGTCCTATGTACCTAGTAGTGACTACAAGCTTTTGTATACTGGCCAGCCATTGAGGTAGCAAGAAAGGAACACCCAAGAGTTTGGAATACTGAAACATGAGAATAGAAGGACATTATGTAATGCATTTCAGCTCATATAAAGTAGAAAATGTAACTGAAGGCAGATTCTAAGCAAGAGGAATCTGAACCAAGAAAGAAGTAGAACTGATATGTCTTCTGATTTAACCTTTGCAGTGAAAGGGTAACATAAAGAAAAACAAATTAAATGGTGGTATTGACTCAAACTAAGGTAGAGAAAGAAGCTACCACCAGATAGGTTACTAAAAAAAATAATTCTGGATTCACAAACTTGGCAGCATGTTCCATAAACTTTAAAAGGTATATGACTTGTGTAGTCAAGGGAAATGTATTCTTCAAAGAAGGATTCAGTAGGAGAGGATGGAGAAATGGATTTCAGAAAATCAGAATGCATAGTTGTCCTGTATTCTGTAGTAGAGCAAACCAGAATGTTATAACTACAGAACAGGTTAACAGGGATGATACTGAAGTTTCAAGACAGGGTAAACATATTAGTAATGCAGAGCGCTAACTGTGAGACCAAACAAGATAGCAATAAGACTAAATATCACAGTGCCTGTGCTGTTAACACTGGTGAGGGACAAGAATTGTGCATTTTAAAGCATCCATGTAAAAGCTAGAGTAACAGATTAAGTACAATAAAAAGGAGTTTTAAGGAGAATAGTGAAAGGTAGGCTTCTATGAAAAACATTAACACAGCAGTGAACTCCGTGACAGCAGCTGCTACTGTGAGTAAGGCAGAAGCTTATAATGTTAACTACATTAGATAGTGATGTTAGGAATGGCATTCCAGGTATTTTATATGCATGCAAGGGTTCAGAAAATAAAAACAGTAGGCAAGACAAAGAATATACGGTGTGCACAGCATTCCCTCATTCCATAGTACACAAGACATTTGTAGAGCTACTAAAGAAATTACAGAGGTGCTAGTAAGGAAATTAGTTATTGTAGTGTGTGTGTAGCTGGTGCAGGAGTCACTTGGGATAGAGGGAAAATTCCACTTCATGGAGAGAGAGAGAGAGAGACAGAGTTAGAGAGAAAATACCATACAAAAGTGGCATAGATAACAAACAAGAAGAGTTAAATGGGAGAAGACCCACAGCTTAGAATCCAGTAGCAGAAGTTGTTCTTAGGGAGGAGGGCAGAGTTACAGGCTGAGATAAAAGGGGTGACACACATAGCACAGAAATTTACAAAAGAGGAGTTTCTGTTAGGGAGCAAAACAGGAAGGGCTACTTAATATCTCCATTTCACTCCACTGTGGTTGTGTTCAGAAGGGAAGACTATTACTAGAGCACACAGAATACTGGAATGTAGAAGGAGGGCCACTGGAACACGGAAGATGTATAGGGAAAATCTGTTTCTGATAAAAAAAATATAGTATCCCCACAAGTGAATTGCCATGGACCTCCTGCAAAACACACTGTTTTTTGATTTGCATGCCTATGGGTATATGTTGGAGCATGCATGTTTGAGTGTCGAGGTTTGGTATTAGACCATTTTGTGTCAATAATCAGTGCTGTTGGAACACCAGTACATGGCTGAAGTGCATTCTTTTCAAATGCATTTTGCTAAAAGTAAACTTGTTGAAAGAAATACAATTCGAAAAGAAGCAATGGAATGGTGGTGTTTCAATCAAATCGATAAACACCAGAGATGGGGAAATTTTCCTATTTTCTCCAGCATTGTGGGATTTCACAACTGGTCTATTTAAGTTAGCAGGTGTGTGACAGATGCAGTCCCTCATGTGGCCCCGCAGAGAGGGGCTTGCCACTCCTGCAAGAAAACACATGCATTTTTTAAAGTGGCTTACTTCAATAATTCTGTCCTTTCATATAATCGAATTCAAAGTAGGTGCAATTTTGACAATTTGCCATTAAACCCATATATGTATGGCTGATTTTGCTAATGGTGTTCTTCATGGATTTTTAGGGGAATATTCTGCTCTTTCCCTCTCCCCAGTTTTCTCTTGACCTTTGGCACTCTCCCATAATGAATACTGCTGCAGTGAATGTAAGGACATAGTACAGTTGTGTAAAATCTTACCATAACTGTAGATGTCCTTGCCTTCACTGCTGCAGTATTTGCTCCCTCCCTCCATCCTCCTATTCTCTTGCCTTCCTGGACGTACAGATTATTTCTTAGGTTCCTTGGACTGGTGTTCCTACTGGGGCAATCAGTTCTGTTTATGGTAGATCTGAATGTCACCTTTATGCCCTATGCTATATAAGGAGCATTTGGGTGATGTTTGGCATACCTTGTAAATATGTAACAAGTAGTCTTTGGTAGACTGGCCAGATGTTCAGGCTTCTGCAGCAGGGAATCCCATATGGTAATGAATACTACTGCAGTGAAGGCAAGGACATTTAGCGTTACCGTAAGATTTTACACAATTGCACTTTCCTACTTCAATACAGGAAATATCACATACATTTTCTCCCTTTTGAGTCTGATCTACTCCTGAAGATTCACGGAAGATAGATCCACTTTAGAAACGAATGTATATATACATATATATATATATATATATATATATATATATATATATATATATATTACTTGGGTCTGTATTAGAACATCAAAGTTTCAAAACTTTGAATGTTCTAATATCGACCCCTATTTAGCAAAAGCTGAAAATATTGAAGCAACAGAAAACCACATTTTTTCCTAGGGAAAGAATTTGGTTGTCCATTTCTGTTGCTTCAGTATTTTCAGCGCTGTGGTGGAAAGTTACGGGTCAGGTTCAGGTAAGTGTGCGATTGAGTGCGGGTTTGGTGAGTTTTGGTTTAGAGCGTGGATTAGGTATGTGTGAGGGTTAGGGTGGGGTAGGTGAGTTAGGGTTGGTGAGGTGAGTGTGCGATAGTGATGGACCTTAGGGTTAGGGTTTGGGTTAAGGTAAGTGGATAGTTAGTGGTGTGTGTATAGTTTAGTGTAGGGTTAGGTGTAAGATTTTAGGTGTATGTGTGTGGATTGCTGTTTGTTTGGTGTGCTTGTGTTGTGTGTATGGGTTTTGGAACAGCAAATTTTTTCCCTAGGACGATCAGCATAAATTTGACTTGCATGTTAATAACTGTATCAAAAAGACTCATTCAAAACTAGGGCTCCTTTACCATAACAAGAAATTCCTTACTTCTGAAGCCAAGATTACTCTCTCTCACCTACCTTCTACCCAGTCTAATGTACAAGTCTCCGATTCTCACAAATCTAAACTCAGCACTCCTGACCAAACTCAAATCTACCTACAACAAGGTAGCTAGATTTGCTGCCCAACAAACCTACAAATCCCATCACTGTCTCTCTCTAAAACACCTAAACTGGCTTGAATTACCCCACCAGCTTCTTCCCTCTCAGCTCCAGATCATCCATTCTATCCTATACCAGCCTTCCTACTGCCCAACACTATCCCCTCTCATCTCCCATTATTCTCCTTCCATACCTCTCCGAAGCTCTAACCAAGGCTTACTAGAAATCTACAAACCCAAGTCTAAATTTAGATGCAACATGTACAGCTATCACCCCACTATTGCCTGGAATAGGCTCTCACTAGAAATCATAAATAGAACCCCTACCTATTTAAGTTTACAGACTACAGAATGTAGAATGCGTCGTACAGGCCACTGCTCAAGTCTGACATTAACATGGCTTTAGGTAAACTTACAGTAGATGACATCATAAGGCCTTGTGGAGGACAAGAGTTTGGAGGTCTGTATCAACTGCAAGGGCCAAAAAATGCAAACCCATGTCAGTTTAGAAGCCGGTGTGGGATTCACACTTATGATGTGGGGTGATATATATATATATATATATATATATATATATATATATATATATATATATATATATATATATATATATATATATGTACACACACACACACACATATATACACACCAAGTAGGCTAGAGTGAGAATAGAATACCCTACCATACCAAGTAGGCTGGAGTGAGATTAGAACACCCTACCTATCTCATTTTATACACTACAGATCACAGTACTTAAGGCACATGCCACAGTTCAAATCTGACATTCACATGGCTTTAGGTAACCTCATGGTAGATGACATCAGAAGGCCTTGTGGAGAACAAGAGTTTGGAAGCCTGCATCAATTGCAAGGGCTAAAAACTGTAAACCCATGCCAGTTTGGAAGTCAGTATGGGATTCACACTTCCTCTTTGGGGAAATACACACACACACACACACACACACACACACACACACACACACACACACACACACACACGCAAACACGCAAACAAGCATGCACACACACACACACACACACACACACACACACACAAACACACACACACACAAACATGTGTACGTGCACACACCGAGTGGGCTGAAGTGAGATTACAATGCCTAGTCTTACACAGTATAGATCACAGTACTTAACACATGTGCCACAGCTCAAGTCTGCTTTATAAATAACTGTAGATGAACTAATCCTAGAGGACATAAATAAGCCCTGCGATGAAGTTTGTACACCTATTGGATGAAAAGAGCTTTATTTTACTAGATTTGTAATAAACAAATTACTCCCACGGTCGCTTGTCACACTTTGTGAATCTGCAGCTAGTAGTCTAGCAGTCACATAACTGTTTTCTGACCTAGCTATGTTACAACAATACCCATTTTGGGCATATCTGTCTGTTTGCATTTGGATGGGTAAGCCTGTGGCAGAAATCAATTTGACCTGTCAGTGAGTGAGCACACAACATTATACATTACACAACTTGTTCCGTTGTTGATGTTTGTGTGGTGAAATCCAGGAGGCTGTAGTGAATGTGGGTATTATTGCTGGAGTAGATACAAACATATGGCTTCACAGTATATGTACATATTCATATACTGTGCCATACATTATCAAGTTTTCCACATGCTGTCTTAGGCAGATATGGTATGACTCTCCACTGTCCAGATATTTGCAACAAGTTCACAGGTTTCGCTCATATTTATGTATGTTTCACACTAAATGGTTTGCTGTCAAAAGTGGCATAATTTACACATGACGTGAGAGAAGACGGCCAGAAATCTGAACTTCAGATGTCCCAACAGTCCTCCAAATGCAACACACATTATTCTATGCACATCCACATTTTGTAAGTGCATTATCTAATGTTGAGCCCTTACTTTAGGCCTTTTGTCGAACATTATATGTGTCGCAGTGCAGCTTTACTCTCCATGGTCTGGGTATGTAGGGCAATACTTCAAAAAGTTCAGTTTTTCAGTACTTGAAAAAGTTAATGATGCACAGTTCTCTGGTAATTTTAAGGTTAATTTGGAGTGTAAAGAAGCATTATGGCAGATTCTGCTGAACGCAGATGAGCCTCCTGGGCTAAATGATGTTATTAACATTAAGTGCTTTTTACAAGCACAAAGATTACAATGTTTGATCCAAAAATAGTACATTTGGAAAATGTATTTTTGTTAAGCATTTTACATATATATTTTTTTGTTAATAGATAAAGTATTTTATTATAATACTTTTTTATAACAAACATGTTTTACAACAATTATGTTTGATACTCAGTATTGGGTGACAAGGTCACATGTTTTTTATTTGAAATGGTATTTAAACAACAATTGAGTTTGCAAAGGTTATTCTGATGAAGTTCATGGTGGATTAAAAGTGAACGAAACGTGTTAACTATACCTTTGACTTCTGACTTTTTTGAAACTCTAGTCATATACTGGCATCTTATACATATATATATATATATATATATATATATATATATATATATATATAAATATATATATATATGCGTTCACTACTAAATCTCGATTTACGGAATCTCGAGACTCTGAATCCCAAAGACCACAATCTTGAGATTCTGTAATATCGAACGCAAAGAAACAATATTTTTTAAAGCATATGCAAACCCCCTGCACCCCCCACACCCCCTGCAACTTAAATATACCAACTCAGAGACTGCACCACGGTGGAGTGAAAGGCAAAATAGTGCCATGCAGAGCAGAACGGAAATTTTGCCGTTCACTCCACTGTACTTCAATCCCCCTGCATATACCTTTCTAAATGTTTTTTTTTTTTCGTTTTCTTTTTTTTTCTTTACTTTCAATATTACAGAATCTTGAGATTCTGGTCTTCAGGTTTCCGAGTCTCGAGATTCTGTAATTCGAGATTTAGTAGTGAACCTATATATATATATATATATATATATATATATATATATATATATATATATATATATATATATATATCTATATGGGTTTATATTACTCCACCGAAAAACCTCTACAGTGAACATCACATCGTCGACACGTGTTCAGCAAAATTCACTTCCGCGATTCGCTAAATACTTAAAGTGCAAAGACATAGTTGGACAACTATACAATTTTGCCCTTTTCTCCAATGTAGTGCAATCTCGGAGTTGGTATATTTAGTTAGGGTGTGGGTTTGGTCTAGTTAGATTTACTTCCATTGGGTTGCGAGGCAAGTATTTGTTTGCCCTTTAAGTATTCAGCGAATTGCAGAAGTGAATTTCACTGAATATGTGTCGACGTAGTGGTGTTCAATGTAAAGTTTTTTCGGTGGCATAATATAGGCCCTGTATATATATATATATATATATATATATATATATATATATATATATATTTATATATATATATATATATATATATATATATATATATATATATATATATATATATATATATACATATATATATATATATATATATATATCTATATATATATGGGAGCCCTTCATTTGTTCAAACTTTCAAATGTTCGAAACTCATATGGCCAACACCATAAGAGCAAACGTTTAAAAGGCCGACAAATGATAGTGGAGATCCCGCTGCAGTGCAGGACTGGGAGATTCCCCTTTCCTGCACTGTAGTGCTATCTCGTAGTGAGAATATTTAAGTAGCAGGGGGTGTGGGGGGTGCAGGGGGGCTTGCCCCCCTGCATAACACAGTTATACTGTGTTTACAGGTAGGTAACTTGTGCAAATTGGGGCACATTGCTTACATCAGAGACTTACTGTTCCATAAACTGACTCCAGCCCACACCTAGCTGTACTTCAGACCGGGATTATGTTTGTTACATGGTGTGATATTTGAACCTGTTTCTGCACTGCTGTGCTTCACTCATATTAGCTAAGACTTTATAAGTAGGTATTAGATATGCAGGGCAGCATGCAAATGTTTAATTAATATGTGAAAAAAGATTAATA
The DNA here is from genome assembly GCF_019279795.1 of Protopterus annectens. NCBI lineage: Eukaryota > Metazoa > Chordata > Ceratodontiformes > Protopteridae > Protopterus > Protopterus annectens. Next base: position 839,991,562 of record NC_056732.1, read on the forward strand.
ATAGTATAGCACACACAGAGTCACAGTCTGTAAAGCAAACTTATTACTACTTCACATCCAAAATATCTGGATATCTCGGGAGTAGAGACATGAATACCATCACAGAGGTTAACTGCCTTAGTCCTTTGAGCCACAGAAGCTGCTTGACAGAAAGGGGATCATTCATCACACAATCACCTGCATACATATGTACATTGCTATTCCTCAGTTACCTAACAGATACAATGTAAGATCAAATTCTGTATTACTGTCCTGACACTGTGTGGCATAATAACTGTGTGAAATGCTTATATATCATAGATGAGTTACTGTTATGGCAGTTACAAGGGGACACTGTTGTTCTGAGGGGTGGGGGAACAAAACCCGTGTTTTGCTATGATATACACTGGTCTGACTATCATTTATCCTCACTTTCTAACATCGCCCTTGAATGATGTACCAGTAATCTGTTGCAGTAGGACCACATGCATATTCCATGCATGAGGCCTATTGATTACAAATGGAGACATGATAGCAGAATGAGTGCCTGTAGTCCCACGTGGATGTCATTTCTGAACAAATAGCCCACTATAGTTACTTGCATTATGTACCAGGTCCATAGCTACAATGACATATAATAATTCACTAGAATACTGTGTAGGTTATTGACGTACCTTGCAAATGCAGCAGTTGACACAACTGTAGCTCAGAGCTGACTCTGTGTGATGCAAGCAGTACACAGCCAGTACATGGATAGGTGCAGGATGTGTGAGTTGGCTGGCGTCAGTTTTAATATATGCATGTGAGTAGAAGTAAGGTGTTAGTCCCTATGTCCCTAGGATGTCAGTGAATGTGCTATGCGTTGTCTCTTAGCTAAAGCCAGGGCATACATAGCATGCCTACATCTGCCTACAGGGACATCAGCAGGAGATTTTTCTTCCAAGTCCTCCTGTGACTGTGGCTGTGGTGACCTAGGCACTGGTGGGGAGCTGGGTATCTCTTCCCTTTGTTGATCCTGCTGCAGCTGTTTCTGCTGGATCACATTGTGTAGCAAAGAACATACTGTGAATACCTGTGCACATGTCCATGGAGTATACTCCAGGGCTCCAGCAGATATACTGAGGCACTGGAACCATGACTTTAGAAGCTGAAACACACACTCTATGATGTTCCTAGTTTGTGTGTGTGCCTCATTATGGCATTCTTCCATGAGTGTGTGTGCATTTCTGATGGGTGTCATCATTCATAATTTCAGGGCATAGCCGGCATCTTCCAGTAAATGGCCCTGTGGGATATCACCCATAACAAACATGTAGGACATATGTGATGTGTGCCAGATATGGGAGCTGTGATAACTGCCAGGGTTGGCAGAACACACATTCATGATAATCCCCTGGGCATGGCACATGACTTGGCAGTTGATGGCGTGTTATCCCTTATGGCTAACATAATGAGTACATGAGTGCAATCTATGGCACCCAGTACTTCAGGGTAGTCTACTACATTGTAAAAGTGTTGCATATTGCTGGCCCTCACCTCAGGGGAAAGGGGACAAGATATGTTCTCACTGGGATGTGGGAGCATAGCATCCAGGAATTGGGGAATTATCCTGGATGCAGATGTCTGTGACATCTCCATCATGTCCCCAGTTGGTCTTTGAAAAATAACTGTAGCTAGTATCCTAAGGGCTACACATACCTTAGTTTCCACTGGGATGGATTCCCCTCTGTTAGCTCTGGCTCTGAGTTGAGGCTGGCAGAGCTCACTGAGTTCTTGTAATATGTCCCTGTCCACCCTGTAGTGCACTACAATCTCCAGATCATGTAGCTCCTGGAAGGTTACACTGGTCCTGAAAACTCTTCTCCTTCTCAGCCTTGGCCTATTGTCAACAGAACCAGTAATATTGACTTCAGCATCTAGCACATATAGATGTAAAATAGCTGCAGCTGCCCCTAGCATTATCTGAGTTAAAATTTCCAAGGTTCTACTCCAATGGTTCAGAGTACTGAGGAAAAATCAGAATGTAGGGTGTATGTATACTTTATACAGTTCTGGTGTAGGTCCACCATGTAGGATTGGCTAACTGATGCATTTCACCTGCTTAGGATATAATTGATATGATTTAAGTGCCCTATTTTAGTGTGCAACTCAGTGCTGTGTGCAGTGTAGTGCAGCATAGCTTATACAAAACTGTATATTATTAATTGAATACATCCATTTTCCATTTATAGCTGGCTACGTCATGACGGTCATGTGGGTGGTCTGGTTGTGCAACCATGCTAAGCTATGCCCAAACTGTTTGCAAGTGGCGAGCTGTGCGAACATGTGGACTGAGCACAAAATATCCTAAAAGTGACATGACACCCTCCGATGTCATCCACATCTAGTGGGAATATAAACACCATGTAGGAGCCTACATGAAGTAGATATGCATACATGGCAGCTCCCTTTAGTGATTCAACAAATCCATGGCATTTACCCCTCATTTGCATAATACCCATGTCGACAGCACCCAAACTGTTTGCAGCAAGTGGCGAGTTGCGCAAACATGTGCACTGAGCACAAAATATCCTAAAAGTGACATGACACCCCCCGATATCATCCACATCCAGTGGGAATATAAACACTGTGTAGGAGACTACATGAAGTGGATATGCATACATGGCAGCTCCCTTTAGTGATTCAACAAATCCATGGCATCTACCCCTCATTTGCATAATATCCATGCTGACAACCTGGAAACTACATGGTTCATAATCATATAAGCTGGGTAACAGCACAAATACATGATTGTACAGAACTGATGCAAGGTCTTATAGCATATTTTATGTTAAGCATGTTTGCACAATGCGGCACATAGCACAAACATGCAGAAATTTAAAACAATTACTAATTTCACATAATCCCTCCTGTTTTCAGACATCCATGATGTATGTTTTGAACATTTGTGTATGTGATCTTACCTTTTCATGGGAATTATATCCATATTTGTGGACTTTTATATCCCCTTCTTTCAGTCTAGACTCCTGTATGGAGAAAATTTATGCATACACTACTAACACGGACACGGAATCTTTACAGATGCATTACGGCTTGTTGTATCACTCCACCTGGTTAATCTGCATAAGATTTAGCTAATTAAGGCAACATTTGCATTGCATGAAAGGATCCTTAGCTGTGGATGTTTGCAAGTGTGTTCCGGGCCTCTACATGGATTTTACTGAATCTAAAACTGTTCATGCCCAGGTGCACATCCTGCCACGATGCGCACACGATACAAAGTTTTATGTTAGCTTTATTAAATTTCCCTTACCTTATTGAAGTTTCTAGTAGTTTATTCAGTTAAGTAGGAAGATAGGCAAGTGTTCTTGTGCTAATGCATTACTTTCAACAGGCCAGTTATTTAAAGGCAGTTACAGACAATGGTGGGTGGGTCCAGGGGAGCTGATAGGAGGAAAATCTGGGAAATAGAAAAACAAGGAGATAATCCTAAAACTTAGAGGCTAGTCTCTTATTTGAATATTTGTGAAAGACCTGTGTGGGTTTACCAGCTCAGCAGTCTGTGGAACCTCATTATTAGTTAAAAATGTTATTTTTATTTTTAACTTTTAACAAACAAAACATGACAACACAACATGATCTACTAATATAGAAGGGTCTATATTATATAAGCGAATGCACTGAATTGCAAACGCTATATAATCGACCCACAATCCCCAAAAACCCAAAATGTTGAACACACGGATCAGAGATTTTTTCCCCAGGCAAAAAAATCGATGATCCGTAAAACAAAAAAATTAAAAAAAATAAAAAAATAAAAAATCAAAATACAAAATGAAGTGGGGGGCTTCACCCCCCACACCCCCTACTTAAAAATCCCAACTCCGAGATTGCACCACAGTGGAGGAAATGGCAAAGTCCCAAAAACAGCCCAGTGATTTTTTTTCCCTAGGAAAAAAATTGCTGTTCCGTGCTTTCGGTATTTTGCCATTTTGCATAATGACATTCGACTAAACAGCATTCACAGTTCATTGCGTTCGCTAAAATAATAGGGACCCTATAGAACTATATTTAAGAAAACACTTTCACCTGAACTTCATTAGGTCCATCTAATAGAGTGGTTTACACTTTGATAATTGAAAATGTCTGCTTTTATGAGGCTGTCACCAGACATTATTATTCTGTTTTGCAACACATGTAGAATGAGAGGCTGTGTCTGCATCTGTGGGGCTCATATTCCTTGCAGCCAATTTTGAAAGCTTTATTATAGAACTTTTTCCAGTCTATCACATGTAATACTAGAGACTGTGTCTACTTTTATGGGGCTCATATCTCCTGAAATACAGTATGCAATTTTAAACTTGTCTTGTGTAGTAAAAAGTTTTACAGTGCCTGCTGCTAATATACATGATTAATGTGGCCAGTCCCCATTCTTCTTCCTCCTGATGAAGACAGACCTTTCTAAATGCAGGGGAGTTAGTCACTTAAAGCTACACTAGGCGATTCCCATTTTTGAACAATACATGCATTCAGAGAAATAGCTTGCAGTGGAAACAAGCTACGCTGCTCATTTTTACAGAGCCCATGGATGTGCACAAGCAGGAGGAAAAAGTAAGCAAAGTTTGAGACCTCAGAACCTTTTGTGTAGGCTTTCTGTGTCTATGGAATAAAAATCCACCAGTTGGCAAACTGCAGAGTATACAAAACATAACCTAAAAATCTCAGATCTGCTTTGAGCATAGGCAAATTGTGCCTATGGTGTAATGAAAATAGCAGGGTGGAGTGGTACTGTGGGATAACAGCTTTCATTGTACAGCAGATTATAGAAATTTTGTTAAATGCAGACCCAGTGGCTACAGTATCTGTATGTGGTTGTTGTGGGGCATCTGTAGTGAGAGGTGGAATACTATTGGTCGCAGAGCATGGTTTTATGGTACTCCAGTCTGGGGTCTTCACTGTCAAGTTTTTTCCTGAGTCTAGGAGTTACTGAGGGCTCTTCTGTTCAGATTATTCCTCTCTTTAGGCTCCAGGTAGTGAAGTTAGTTCACAAAAGAGTTAGATAGCTCTGTGCCTGGCATGATAAAGGTCCGGAAATTGGGAGGGATCAGGTGGAAGGACAGTTAACCAATCTCCTGGGGGGTGATGACATGGGGCCCAGGGTAAGGTTAAATGATGTAAGAGGCTGATGTAATCAGTATGAATCTCAGCTGTCAATCAAACTAGGAGGCTAGTGAAAGCACAAGTCACAAATGAGTAGCAGAAAAAAAGATAAATAACTGTAAGTTGCTGTTTAAGTTTGTGCACATCATGAGGTTAAAAGCACTTTCAAACACGACAGTTGCTTTTTAGATTTGTATACATCTAGAAATCACAAAACAAAACAAAACAAATAAAATAAAACATAGTGGCTTGTTTTCCATGTCACTAGTTCACCAGAAAAAAGGTAGATGCAGTGTTTTACAAATGTAATTACTTGACTGGCTTTTTCATATTAACAACAGCAGTAAGGGTTAATTAACAGTTTATATCCAAATCCTCAGTTAAATAGTATAGGTGTTTTAGCTGTATGATTTATGGTTTAGCTTCCTGAGTGCAAGCACACTTTTAATGGAAATGCTTGAGTTTAGACCAGGATAATGGTGGGAACCCAACCTGATCTGACAGCTTAACTCTATTTTTTCAAGGATGACATTTTTATTTCCTTCAAGTGGACCCATAGTGTGCTTGTCCAGGATGTGGAAGTGGAAACCTCCATGGTCTGGGAAATCACGGTAGTGCTTAGCTTGTTGTTTTATGAGGATTTCGAGTTTGATATCAGACACGTTGTATACTACCCTGATTTTGAATTTATTCACAACTTTCCCTACATAAAACAACTGCAGCCATCACACTGTGCATGGTATATCAGCAAAGCAGTCTTGCAATTACCAGAACAAATGCTGTTGAAGTAGTCCTTGTTGCATATGTATATGTATATGCAGTAAGTGAAAAGAGGTGGGCGCCACATGAATGAGTTCCTCTGTTGTCCTCTTCCGGTCTGAATTTGCAATTTACCCAGTCCCTACTGTTGCTGGCTCTCTTAAAAAAAACAAGGATGAGGATCTAGGAGTTTTTCCCTTTGTTTATTGTCTGTAATCATTACCCAGTTGTCGGTCATGATCTTTCCGATTGTTTTGTAATCTGCTGTAAAAGTGAGTGCCATGCTACTTTTTCTTTTGTCCACCTGTGAATTCCATTGCTGGTTTTTATTAAGCCATATGAGTCTCCCAGGGGGATCTGTCAAAATAGGATCCTCTGCATATTTAAAGTTTTGATAGAATTAAGGTTGGAATTTAGAAATCTATTTCTGTCCCCCTAGCCAGGATGTCTTGGTGTAGGCTAATTAGATTTATGATGACATCTCAAAGCTCTTTGTAGACACATGCAATTCTCATCCCATGAGATTTTATAATATTTCTCCTTGTGATATGAGATGCATGCTTTTACTGTGCAGCAGCATATTAACCATGGTTGGTTTTCTGAACAGGTTGTTGAGAGGCATTTGTTTTCAGTGTCTTTGGATATGGTTGTCTAAAAAGCTGACCAAGGTCTTGCTGAGAGAGGTTGTGAATCTCTGGAAGTTAGTGGATTTACTGATATGGTTGTACAAGTCATTCAGCATGGTTTCACCCCCCCTACCATATGATAAAGATGTCATCAATGAAATGGACATAGCATTTCATCGATGCAAAATAGGAGCTTTGGTACACTGCCTCCATCTTCTCCTCCCATTTTCAAAGAGCCACATTGGATAGAACTAAAGTATAACCTGTTTGGCTCCACCTCTATCTAGGCCACCCTTGAAGACCATTTATCCACCATCTAAGTGGAATTTATTCACAGTGTAACAAATATATTTATTGTTTTTTGTATTTACTTTTTTCCAAAAGCAAAACTAGTATTTGTAGCCCATTCCAGTAGCAAATCCTATGGTGTGATATAAAATTCCATAGTCAAAGTATATGTACAGCCATTACCATAGGTGAGATAACTAAGTTTAGAATTATTTATTTAGAAGGAAATAAGGCCTGCATTCCAGCTGATGGGTTTGATTAATTTACAGGAAGCCTGGCAAAAAATAAAACCTACACTTTATTTTCAGGTGTATTTGCACAGCAATGTTTTCCTTTCTGAGTGAGCTCATAGTGGCAGGAATAAGCCATGTGTATCAAACACAGATATTCAGCCTTGCTCAGTTGGAGATGACACTGTATACTGCAATGCATGAGAGCCCCTGACAACTTCATTTCAGGTGTATTTGCTCAGCACTTTGTTTTTTTTTTCTTTCTGAGAGAGTTTGCAGGGATAGGAATAAGCAACCCATACCACAGACAAAAATTCATCTTTGTTCAGCTAGGGATGAGACTGCATACTGTAATGAGTGGGAGTCCCTGACAACTTTAGTTTCAGGTGTATTTCCACACCATTTTTTTTTCTCAGGCATCTTGCAGGCACAGAAATAAGCCATATGTATCATGCACAGAAATTCAGACTTGCTCAGTTGGGGATGAGACTGCATGCTGTAATAGGTGGGAGTCCCTGACGATTTAGTCTTTAAGGTGCTGAAAATACAAGTATATCTCTACCTATTCCAGTAAGCCCAGAAAGGTAACCTGCTTCTTACTGGCAATCACCACTAAATGTGTGTTTCTGTGCATGGCTGGGGGGTGAAAAACTGGATTTGCAAGCTTAACTAAGGAATGACGCACTAGTTACATCAGTCGTGCATGATGTCCTTTTTTCAGAATGCAAGTAATTCCACTACCTTCTGCCAATATAAATGATAATGCAATGTACCCAGGTCACCCATATCACATTTGTGTCCCACTTCTACATGTCTTACAACAGCCACAAATCCATGCATGCTACAACTTACAGTGTGTTGAAACAGAGCATGGTAAGCTGGTGAGCATACTGGTTTTAAATGATCACTTTAAGCCACAAAACAATCCGCACTCTACCTGCACTGCCAATGGGGACTCATTTCTGCTGCAACTTGGAGTAAACAGATAAGCAAAATCTCTTTGCATCAGAAAAAGGTCCCAGTAAAAAAAAAAAAAATCTCTCGGCATCAGTGCAATGTTTATTTCTCCCTAACATCTAAAAGCAAGTAAGGGTATCTGCAGTATGGTGATACGGACTATGATGATAGTCTACAGCATAAAACAGTGCAAGGTGCAGTACTGATAAGTGTAGGTTAACAGGACATGTGACATATTAGTTAGATGTGAACAGACAACAAAAGCAACCAATCAGTTATCACATCAGTCTGTATCACACTGACCCAAATCAGCAAAAGGTAGATATTAGTATAGTTTAAGCAATGAGATTATTGAATACATGGCAATGTAGTAATACCCGAAACAGCCCTCTGTCAGTATAAACAAACAAATCTGAGTCATTTCTGTTGAATAAATACAAGGGCCACACAAAATCCCAAGACTGATTCCTAACTGACATTTGACATTCATGTAATAAATATTTTTGTACATGAATTTCATGCTGGTCCTTTGTTTATTGTTAAACTCTAAGCCTTCTTGACTGTAAGCATCTTGATGTTTTCTTATAATCCCTCTGAGCAGTATAGAACTGACTCATACACAGCACATCAGAAACAGAAGCTGGAGGTCTGGTAGGGGAGGGTCACCTTGAGGCTGCCAAGCTGTAGTGCTCATTATATCTGGAACAGATCTGGAGGATGCACACCTGTTCTCAGGGTGCAGCTATAAAGTATGCCAAGATCTGGTATATGGTGTAACTAAATGTAGATGGTGTACTTTAACATGTTTTGTATAGAGATGTTTTCTTTAATCCAAGAGCAGTCACATTAAGACTACAAATACAGTAAAGCACATTAAGAATTGGGGCTGGGGAGGGAAGAATGAGGAACGCATTCTTATTTGATTGCAGATATAGTTGCTTCTAGCATAATTCTTGAAAGCAATAAAAAGTCTCTGTAAGATATACTGTAGGTAGAAGGATAATACTTTTTTTAGAATCATTTAGCGTAATGTAAGACACTTTGAAGGCCTTTATTTTGTAAGTAGCAATACTAAATTGATTCAAGACTCTGGCCAAAATGTGCTTTATGCCATAGCATAATGCAAGGAAACATGCAATACTCAGAAACTGGAGTACTCATATTAGTTCCATTAGGGTTGATTCAGAAAGATTCATGTCAGTTTTTCAGCATAACCCATATGGAGTGAAGAACATGAAGGAAAAACTCTTTATTAAGCCCCTACTTAAATATTTTTCTTTGTGGTCATACTGTCAGTATTGTGGTTAATGTGCCATTGCCCAAAACACTTAACAGCAGGGTGAATAACGGAGCTCCCTATCAATCACTTACTATCAACTTTTTCACAGTTCTGTGACTGGTACAATTCGCCATTCACACCTGCAGCCTGTTGCCAACAATAATCTCTTCAATGGACATTCTTTCAATATTAGAACAGCACTTGCTCACTTCACTGGCAGTTTCCACAAATTATCATTTAAAAAGGTCCACATGTAATACTGTGCCTGAACATGAACTGACTTTATATCCCAAATTCAAATGTAGCTGCTCTGTTAGGAAAATCATGTTTTAATACCATATTTAATTGCCCTTAAACCTAACTAACTGATGAAACAGCGAGAGACGAACATACAGGTTATACAATTTCTCAAAGTAAGTAACATAAAGTCATTGCTATTTTTAAGTGTGAGCCCTGATTGCATTACATTTTAATGGCAAATTAAACCTGCCACAAATGGTGAAAAGCAGTTGTAATATTTTTAATGATTTTAATAGGTATGCAAGAAGGTGATTAAGTCTGAAAGCACTGGGGACTACTATGATAAAATTCTGAAGAACTCTACAGTTCATGGTTATATTTTAGAGACTTCGAGAACTAATACTATTCTCATTGTTTTGCCCAGTCCCCATTGTGACGTCTTGCATCTCCTGATCCCCTATTGATCCTTTTTATATCCCAGGAGCAAGAGCATTAGGGGCCATTCATGCTTCTGTAGAGCAAATGATGGCATGGGAGTGGTGCCATCATCTGCCCTGGTGACAGGGATTTTCGTTTGTAAACCTTAGTGTTCGCTGTTTCAGCTGTGCTTGTCTAAGGATGCGTGCATGCATGTTCCTACACATGAAGTCCCCAGCTACAGCAATATGTGCCACTGATGCAAGCATGGTTCTTAGGCCCACCTTCCACCAGCCATATCACCCTTCTCTCCAAGGTAGACACCACTGTATTATCTGTTAGGGTCCCATCTCATCAGGCAAGTTCCTCCAGCATTGGGGCTGTTACTTGAACTCAGATCATCTAGAACAAAGTGAGGACTTTATCTCTCTAAGCTTTAGAGCTGGTTACTGTTTCTATTCTGGTTGTTTTTTTGACATTGTTTAATTTAAGTCCTGATTTTCTTTCTATTTCAGTGCATTTGTGAAACACACATGATCTTTTTCTGTCTACATTCATGGTTATCTTGATAAATGTGTGTACCAGGGATGTATACTGCTTATAAAAGTTTACAAGTATACAACTATTCTGGGCAAACATATGTCAGTCACTGAATATATTGCTTACTCTTACTGATGCAAAGAAATTCATTCTAAAACAACATTAACTTTGTTATGTGGAGTAGATACAGCAGTATTACAATTTAGGCATTATCATTGCATAACATGTATCCATTTTGTTTTATAACTTTTAGGTATGGAATTCTTTAAGGGATTCTTACCATCTAAGTAGGTATTATATTTCACAAGAAGTGTATGTGAAAAAGAGGCTATATATTGAGGTTATGAGATGCATATCACAGGGAATAATACACAATAAAATAATATTTCATAGAAAGGGCATTAAATGATTGGTAAGAAAAAAGAAAAAAAGTATATGCTGTTAGTTAAGTAGGATCATCAACTTAACAGTCGTGGGAGCAGTCTGAAGTCAGCCTACTAGGTTCATCTGCTATCAGATTATGTGGTTCTGTGCAACTACTGACTTGAAAACTTGTTGAGAAAAGGAAATACCATTTATGCATTCTATCTACTTTCTATCATTTGCTGCTTTAAATACCAGCATAGGAAATATGATTCATATCACTACTGGTATGTGGCAACATCAGTACTTGTACAAGTACTCATATATGGCACACATCAGTACTGGTACAAGTACTCATACATGGCACACATCAGTACTGGTACAAGTACTCATACATGGCACACATCAGTACTGGTACAAGTACTCATACATGGCACACATCAGTACTGGTAGAAGTACTCATACATGGCACACATCAGTACTGGTACAAGTACTCATACATGGCACACATCAGTACTGGTACAAGTACTCATACATGGCACACATCAGTACTGCTACAAGTACTCATACATGGCACACATCAGTACTGGTCCAAGTACTCATACATGGCACACATCAGTACTGGTACAAGTACTCATACATGGCACACATCAGTACTGGTACAAGTACTCATACATGGCACACATCAGTACTGGTATAAGTACTCATACATGGCACACATCAGTACTGGTACAAGTACTCATACATGGCACACATCAGTACTGGTACAAGTACTCATACATGGCACACATCAGTACTGGTACAAGTACTCATACATGGCACACATCAGTACTGGTACAAGTACTCATACATGGCACACATCAGTACTGGTAGAAGTACTCATACATGGCACACATCAGTACTGGTACAAGTACTCATACATGGCACACATCAGTACTGCTACAAGTACTCATACATGGCACACATCAGTACTGCTACAAGTACTCATACATGGCACACATCAGTACTGGTACAAGTACTCATACATGGCACACATCAGTACTGGTACAAGTACTCATACATGGCACACATCAGTACTGGTACAAGTACTCATACATGGCACACATCAGTATTGGTACAAGTACTCATACATGGCACACATCAGTACTGGTACAAGTACTCATACATGGCACACATCAGTACTGGTACAAGTACTCATACATGGCACACATCAGTACTGGTACAAGTACTCATACATGGCACACATCAGTACTGGTACAAGTACTCATACATGGCACACATCAGTACTGGTACAAGTACTCATACATGGCACACATCAGTACTGGTACAAGTACTCATACATGGCACACATCAGTACTGGTACAAGTACTCATACATGGCACACATCAGTACTGCTACAAGTACTCATACATGGCACACATCAGTACTGGTACAAGTACTCATACATGGCACACATCAGTACTGGTACAAGTACTCATACATGGCACACATCAGTACTGGTACAAGTACTCATACATGGCACACATCAGTACTGGTACAAGTACTCATACATGGCACACATCAGTACTGGTACAAGTACTCATACATGGCACACATCAGTACTGGTACAAGTACTCATACATGGCACACTTCAGTACAGGTACAAGTACTCATACATGGCACACATCAGTACTGGTACAAGTACTCATACATGGCACACATCAGTACTGGTACAAGTACTCATACATGGCACACATCAGTACTGGTTTAAGTACTGGCACATGGCTCCTAGTACTGGTGCAGATATTGGTAGATAACACATATCATTGCTAGTACATGGAATATATCAATACTGGTTCAAGTAATGCTGCTGACACACATCTGTTCTGCCACATAACACACATAATTATTGGTATATGCCATGCATCAGTACCAAACAGTTACTGGTACAAGGTTTATATCAGTATTGGTACGTGGCACAGATAATTATTGGCACATGACACACATTAGTACTGCACAGTTACTCATACATGATAAGCAGCAAATGAGGTGTTGTAAAAAGAATCATCTTCTTAAAATCTGTTGTGATGTTGGGATGTGAAGTGATGTAATAAAAAATATACAGTCGGTTAAAAAACAGGGTAATCTAGATATGCCTTGTTCATTCAACATGTATGTTTGTATATTCAAAGCTGTATGTTCACTCACCTACTACAAATGCCCATACTAGTACATGAATAATTCTTTATATCATTGTGAAAAATGTTTACAAGATCTGATCTACAGCAGAATAACTTATCTGAAACAGACAGGCTCATTAAACAGTGGAAAACAAGGTGTGTAGATGATCTTACTTTGAAGGGTGTATCATTGCTAAAAGCATATGTTTGAATGCAGAAACTTAGGGTCATGAGCTATAGATGTAACCGGTCACACCAGCAGGAAAAAGAAGGAAACAATATGACTGACTGGCAGATAGAAGAAATGATAGGATGGAAGACACAGAGTCTTTCAAATATAGTTTAATTTTAGTCACTTAACCTGACAAGGAACAAGAAGCTGAAGAAACTCTCAAAGAATGGAGAACTTGTGTCTGGTGTTTGGGTTAGTGGATATAGTGCTATAAATGCCCTGTTTTCTGTGCACCAGAGATGCAAGGTTTGATTCTCTTAGCCTCCATTGTCTGTGTGACTCTGAGCAAGTCACTTAACCAGGCACAGCTCCTGGCTGAGTATGAAAATGGTCCGTGGAGATCAGTGTTCTATCCTAGAAAATCAATGGCTTGCATTATTGGACCATAGCAGCACAAGCTTGGGAAGAAACCACTGAGGTACTGCATTAAACTTTATGAGAGAGCAATACAAATAGCACACATAATGAACAATGAATTTTTATACATATGTGTATATATATATATATATATATATATATATATATATATATATATATATTTTATACTTTTAATGTTATTTAAGATTAAGCCATGCAACAACAGAGGCCTGGTGTAATCTTTTGGCCTACAATCAAATTAATTTTGGTCATCTGCTTTGACAATATGGATTATGAAACATGAAGTATCGCAATCTCTGACAGTGCAACACCACTGAGGAAAACAAACAAGGTACAAGTGAGCATAGCAGAAACGTCATTATGATTGTAAAAGTAAAAAGCTCCAAATTTATCATTTTGATCAGTCAACAAAGATTATTTAACAAACTAATTATATGCTCTTGAATATGCCTCCATTTACTAAGGCACTTGTATTTTCATTCTATTTTCTTTCATAGGGTATAAGATAACATACAGAGCCAATTAAAGCAAATAGAAAAGATAATCCACAAATTTGTAAACAGCACAGACTTGAAAATGAACCCCATGACTATCTGCTACATTCTGTGACTTTGTACAAATTTTCTCATTTGCCTCTGTTCTTGCAATATGCCTAGAAACCCATTTTATGTTTATGATTGACTGACCCATCATTACACTTGGGCCGAAGGAATTACACAGGGGTAACCTTTTTCATGATATACGTCCCTTTCTAGTCAGTTCCAGTACCACTACTAATGGGCATTGTGCACCAGTATTTGTACCAGTATTGGATATTATGTTCTAGATATGTTTACCATGTACGTGTACTAGTATTCATGTGTGCCATGCACTATAACCTGTATCAGTACTGATGTGTGCCATGTGCCAATAATGATGTGTGCTATGTACCAGTAATGATGTGAACCATTAATAATGTGAACCGTGTGCCAGGAATGATGTCTACTATCTATCAAGTAATGATGCATGCCATGTACCAGTAGCTCTGCTAAGTAATTGGTGTGCCATGTTCTGCAACCTGTTCCAAAATGATCTCATTCATTTATAAGTAAGATGTGTGCCAGTACCAATAACAATGTGCACCATGTTCCAGTACTGTGTGCCATGTACCAGCAATGATGTATACTAGTACCGATGAGTGTCATGTACCAGTGCTGATCTGTGCCATGTACTAGTACTGATGAGTGCCATTTACCAGTACAGATGTGTACCATGTACTAGTACTGATGAGAGTCATGTACCAGTGCTGATGTGTGCCATGTTCCAGTACTGATTAGTGTCATTTACCAGTACTGATGTGTACCATGTACTAGTACTGATGAGTGCCATGTACCAGTGCTGATGCATGCCATGTACTAGTACTGATGAGTGTCATTTACCAGTACTGATGTGTACCATGCACTAGTACTGAGTGTCATATACCAGTGCTGATGTGTGCCATGTACTAGTACTGATGAGAGTGTCATGTACCGGTATTGATGTGTATCATGTACTAGTACTGATAAGAGTGTCATGTACCAGTACTGATGTGTACCATGTACTAGTACTGATGAGTGTCATTTACCAGTATTGATGTTTACCTTGTACTAGTAGTAATGAGTGTCATTTACCAGTGCTGATGTGTACCGTGTACTAGTACTAATGAGTGTCATGTACCAGTACTGATGTGTACCATGTACTAGTACTGATAAGTGTCATGTACCAGTACTGATGTGTACCATGTATTGGTACTGATGAGTGTCATTTACCAGTACTGATGTGTACCATGTACTAGTACTGATGAGTGTCGTGTACCATTTCTGATGTGTACCATGTACTAGCACTGATGAGTGTCATGTATCACTACTGATGTGTACCATGTACTAGTACTAATGAGTGTCATGTACTAGTACTGATGAGTGTTATGTACCAGCACTGATGTGTGTCATGAGGCAGCAATGAAGTGTGTCTTGTACCAGAACTTGTACCAGCAATGATATGGATCATACACTAGTTGTTAAGTCACTATTGATGTGTGACATCTACAAGTACTTCTACTCATGATGTGAGTCATATACCAGTACTGATGTGTGTTACGCACTTGTGATAAATGCCAAGTACCAGTACCAGTAACAGTACTGACATATGCCATGTACTAGAACTAATGTGTGTATCGTGCATCAGTAATGATGTGTGCATGTACTAGAAATGATGCATGTCATGTAAAAATGCCCATGGCAGTAATACTGTGTACCAGGTGCCAGTACTTATGTGTGCCATGTTCCAGTACTGATGCATGTCATGTGCCAGTAACTGTACAGGGTCTACTTCAAAGGACTGAAATTTCAGAACATCGAAGCTCTGATCATCGAAGACCAGAGGATTAAAGTTCTGAAATATCGAACCTTACAAAAAAATCTAAAATGTTACAGAACATCTTCTTTCACATTTTTTCAGGGGGGAAAGCCCCCCTACACCCCCACACCACCTGGTACTTAAATATACCAACTCTGAGATCACACTATAGTGAAGAGAACAGCAAAGTTCCTGTTCCTGCACTGTATGGCAATCTCCATTGACAAGGATCAATATTTCAAAACTTTGATCATCGGGTCTTCACAGATCAGTGATTCGATGTTTTGAAATTTTGATATTGTGAAGAGGACCCTCCGCCCAGTACTAATGTGCATCATGTGCCAGTAACTGTACAGTACTGATACGTATGCATTTATATTACCCTATCGTATGATTTAAATAACGAATGCTATTTCATCGTACCTAAAATAGCTAAACCACAAAATATTGAACATACAGAACAGCAAATTTTTTCCCAGGGAAAAAAATTGCTGTTTCGAAACACAAACACACAACACAAGCACACCAAAATAAATAAACCACACACATACACTTAACAAAACCATAATTCTAACCCTACACTACTACCTATCCACTCACCTTACCCGCTCCCTAACCCTAAAGTCCCTAACTACCGCACACTCACCTTACCCACTCCCTAACGCTAAAGTCCCTAACTACCGCACACTCACCTTACCCGCTCCCTAACCCTAAAGCCCCTAACTACCGCTCACTCACCTTACCCACTCCCTAACCCTAAAGTCCTTAACTATCGCACACACACCTTACCTGCTCCCTAACCCTAATGTCCCTAATTATCGCACACTCACCTTACCCCGATCCGTTCCCACACTTACCTTAACCCGGTCCGTAACCTCCATTCGCATACTTACCTTATCCTGGTCTGTAACCTTCCCACCACAGTAGAGTAAATAGCGAAGCCATGGAACGGACAACCGAAATCTTACCCTAGGTAAGATTTCAAAGTTCCGTGGCTTCGCTATTTTGCATTTTCGACAAAAAAAGGTCGATATTATAGCATTCGAAGTTTAAAAATGTTGATACTATAATATAGACCCATATGTGTCATATGATAGTAATTATGTGCATTGTATCAGTACTGATGCATGCCTTGTACCAGTAACTGTACAGTACTATGTGTCATATGCTAGTAACTGTGTGCATTGTATCAGTACTGATGCATGTCTTGTACCAGTAACTGCACAGTACAGATATGTGCTATGTGCCAGTAATTATATGTGCCACATGTCCTGACATTGGTGTAGGGGCTGTGGTGAAACTGAAGCTGTTCAGCTACAGTCTGAATGGCATCTTCTAAAAGAAATGCAACTGTTAACGAATCAGACATTTATTTATTTTTTTACTTGTTTATTTTGTATTTGTTAAGCAGGAACTGGTAATGAATCGGACATTTATTTTTCTTTTTACTTATTTATTTTATATTTATAATCTGCGGTGGTGGTGCTGCGGTAGCGTTAAGCAGGAACTGGTAATGAATCGGACATTTATTTTTCTTTTTACTTATTTATTTTATATTTATAATCCGCGGTGATGGTGCTGCGGTAGCGTTGTTGCCTCACAGTAAGACGCTGTCCAGTTCGATTCTCAACTAGAGTGTCTTCTGCATGGAGACATTCGTGAATGGGCGTACCTTCGTTGAAGGTTGTGCATCAGGGCTGGCAACTCGGCACGTAAAAATCAACTGCCAATCATTAGCGGACCGGAGTTCCACTGTGGCGACCCCTAACCGGGAAAAGCCGAAAGACACAACAACAACAACTTATTTATTTTATATTTGTTAACTGAGATAGAATACTAATCTGTTAGGACCTTTTTCAGGTTCAGTTTGGGTGTGAAAACAAAAGTACAAAAATATGTAAATGACAAAGATACAAGGTGTATGTATAAATCTGTTGAGATCTTTATATACAGAATATCAGAAGACAGTGAAATAATTGAACCATTTCTTTGTTAGTACTGTGTTAGCAACAGGTATAGTGAGTATCAGAAGAGAATATCAATTGCAATATTTCCTTGCAACTGCTATGTTAGTTGCAGGTAAAGAGAATATCAGAAGAAATAAAACAACATTTGAAACATTTCTTTGGGAGTATTAGGCTATCTGCAGGTACACTACAGGAATTTTTTAAAATTTGTTAGAAACATCTACAAGCATAAGTGTTTGAGTTGTTAAGAATACATACGTTTAGCTTTTAGAACAGCATATAGGATAATGAGAATATAGAGCAATAAAGTATTGTTCCAGATAATTAGTGTAAAAACAGTGGTGGCTGGTGACTTCAAATCAAAGGGGGCTGCAGGAGACAGCTGAATGGGTGGGGTCAATGGAAAGGGGTGTGTCCAACCAGAAAAAAGAGGAGCTATGCTCAAAACCACAAAAACTGTAACTTTAATTAAATATACTGCCCTGGGTGCCAAACCATCATTATGAGAGCCCAATCAAGACAAAATGAAGTGTAGAAGAAAAAAAAAATATTTCAATGCATTTGCTGCATGACAGCTTACTTAATATCTAGATGGAAACAAAAAGGTTGTGAGGCATGAAAAAATAAATTACTTTTTAAATAAATTACTATAATGCCAGTCAAAATCAAGTATAAGAAAAACAAGTAGCACTCAACTCAAACCACTTCTCCTTGCACTGCAGTTCTAAATTATAATTTATATTCAGCTTTATAAAAATTACCAAGTAGCATGCTGAAAGTAGCAATCTCTGTCATACCCCCACTTGTAAAAATGTTTCTTATCCAAAAAAGACCTGCTGCCTGAGAACAACTATCTACTTGTTTCATGGGGAAAACATGATCAAAGTAAAAAAATGAAAAGCAAATAAGAAGCAAGCTCAAGATACATTGCTTAAAGGATTACTGCACAGGTTATGGACCACACACAATAGATTGGCATTCTGTTTAGTTTACAGTTAAAGCCTGCAAAGATGACTGCAAGACTCCAACAAATGTAATGACCTTATTAAATTAATGTAATCCTGTCCTTTTATTACAAATACTGTCATATGCATTTCAATACCCAAGGCTTATACGTTATCTAGTTATGTAAGTATTCTCTGCATGGCAACAAGAGAAAGGCTTTCAATGTTGGCAGTTCTTTAACAGTATGCTTATTAAAGCTTACTTGCATATTACAATCTCAGACAAGCTTACCTGATGGTCATTAAAGCCTTGTTACTTAAACACAGAGCAACAGGCACTTTCTGAATAATAATAAGCAAAAATCAACAGTATAAAAATATGACAGAAACCAGAACATTCTGCAAAATCAAGGACAGATGAAAAGCCACTGTAGTACTTGTGTCTACCTTGGATGGGGGGATACTCTGCACATTTACACTGCATAACTGCTCCTTGCCTTGCTTGGACACATCCAGAGTCACTACATGGGGGAATGGGGTGCAACAAGTATGTCACAATTTGAAATGTCTCTGGCTGACTGTGATGGCCCTGAAACATTTGTCATACCTCTCAACCTCAGAGCAAGAAATCTGGACAAAGTCATACATAGAATTGGGACAAAGGCCCAAAACTAAGAACAATTTTTAAAAATTGCTCTTATAAACTTAGAAAGATAATAGAATAGGTCTTGCATTAGTATGAATTTTCTGAAGGGTATGAAATCTGAGACTCAAATGTCTGTCATTATTTTCTAACTTCAGTCTTTAATGATTTGCCACTAATTTGCCAAAAAAACACAATTTTTTGAAAAATGGACCAAAAATGTGATGCAAAAATATAAAATAGCCACACAATACAGCTGGGAACCTGTCAAAGAAGGGACATTTTTTTAATATTAGTACTGCTAACTTGAGTAGCTGACAAAATAAAAGAATCTACATGCATTTCTGAAATAAAATTAATCTATAACTCTGATTATTACAGTTATTTATGAATTGTAAACCCTCATGTTTTCTTCCAAAATTGCCACTTTGTGGAGGGATTATTAGGGGAAGAGCAACATTTTGAGCCAAAATCGGGGACAATTGAGAGGTTTGGATATGCCTAATTCTATAAACCAATGTATTTGCATATACCGCTCAACCTGTTAATGCAGGAAATCTGGACAAGGCCAAATATATTGGGGGAACATATAAACAGTACTAAAAATTGCTGTTGTATAAACTGAGACAGTTGATAGAATAGGTCTTGGTTTAGCATGCATTTTTCTGAAGGTTATGAAGTCTGAAGCTTAGTGTCTGTCATTATTTAGTGACTTAATTCCTAAATAAGTTGCCAGAAAACCACAAATTTTATGAGGAAAAAAACAAAAATAAGAAGCAAAAATCTATTAATTCTGCAAAAATTTGCACAGTTGAGAGGTATAGTTTAGCCAGGGCTGTCTTTGAGTTTGCCACCCCCCTCACAAAATCATGGTTGAATGGAGCCTCCCCCCTGCAGCCATTTCAATGAACCATTACTTGCCTATTTCACCCCATTAACCATAAACACTAATGTGCATACTGCTTTACTTCTGCGATGCTTTGGACTTTTCATTTGAAAGTTTTATTTTGCATTTTATAGCACAAACACTAATAGATATCTGCTAAACAAAGCAATGCAGTCTCACAATGAAAACAGATTTTTAGCATTAAAACTTCTCTGGCCTTGAAACTCGCATTCATTGAAACAGCATTGAAACCCACATTCAAAGACACCTGACACTTGATTGCCCAGCAGGGCAAGGCTCATTACTCACCCCTCACCAACCAAGCGACTAAGCAGCTCACCCTATTATTCAGGCATGACCAAAGGGCAATTTCAGGTATACTCTCCAGTCCAGCTGGTGAACCTGGGTATCCTGAGGCAATGTTACAACTGCCTCATGTACACAGACAACCCTCTCCTCCTACCACAAAACATTAACATATGTGAGAGATGCAATTATATTGCTAAATTGGAGGCTAAGTTCTCTCCACCCAAGACTGGAACAGGCAGTTACGAGGAGAAGGTTAACACTTGCACCATATCTCCAGCCTCACATAGACATACTAAACCAGCAGTGGCAAAAAATACACATAAATACACAAAATCATACTCGGAGGCTCTAAATAAAAACCTGCAAAAGCATCAGAGACCTCCAAAGCAGACACCCAAAAAACCTGCACCTCCTGTCACAAACCAGACAACAAATAAAACACAAAAGCAGTGTGCCACACAATCACAGCCCTTAAGGCAAAATAACATACCTAACACACTAGTAATAAGCGACTCTATATTCAGGCACACTGACGTCCCACTCACTTGGCTGGACAAGGAGAAGGTTACTGTTAGCTGCTTGTCGGGAGCCAGAATCCGCCACATAACACAAGCACTCAGGTCACTCCAGAACAAGTACAAATATGACTCTGTCATTGTTCATGTTGGTGTGAATGACCTGAGACGTACCTCTCTGGACTACATGAAAAGAGACATGGAAGAGCTCTCTGATCATGTAGCCCAGGCAGGTATGACCCTGACCCTGAGTAGCATCCTGCCCTCACCAAGAATGATACCGCAGTATAAAGAAAAAATGATCAATTTCAACAATTGGCTAAGCTTCTGGTGTCATTCAAAGGGGATCCAGTATCTATTAGCCTGGGACAACATGCTCGACAAGCCTTGTTGCTTCACAAGAGACGGCTTGCACCTGTCACCCCTAGGCTTTTGAATACTGGCCAAGGCTCTTGCTGCCCCCATAGTGCCTTTTTTAGGCAAGGCTCAAAAGTCAAACCCACCTCTGTAAACAGCACAAATAAAAATATGAGGTTTATGCTACTCAATGCCAGGAGTTTAAATCTCAAAATGCACATGCTCGAAGCACTCCTCAGTATGGAGAACATCAACATCTGTGCAGTAAATGAAACCTGGTTCAAGGCTCCACAGTGCACCCCAGCACTACTGGGCTACAACGCATACCACACATTTCGGCCACAGAACATGGACTGAAACACAAAAGGAGGGGGTGTATCTGTATTCATCAAGGATACCTATACCTCCAGGTTAGTGGAGCAGCTTGATACCTTTGAGATCATCCATGTGCAACTAACATTGGGCAAATCTGCAATGCAAATTGTGGCCTGCTACAGATCACCCTCCATGACCCAGGACCACCACTCCACCTTTCTGGAGACACTGGAAAGCATGAAGGTCCTACCGAACACCCTGATATTGGGTGATTTCAATTACCCAACCTTTAACTGGGAAAACTACTCAAGTACAAACTCCCAGATCCAGCGTTTCCTGGAATTTATCAACTCAAATGCCCTGGATCAGCTGGTAAACTCCCCTACCAGAGGTAAAAACATATTGGACCTGGTCATCACCAACATGGGCGACAGGTGTTCCGCACCGGAGTTCAGCCTATCACTAGTTAGATCAGACCATAAACTAATCACTCTGGATGTCCACACCACACCACCACTCTCAACCAAGGAAACTACAGTGAAAACTTTTCTATAGCAAACTTCAACTTACTTAAGATAGAGGTGGTAAGTTTCACTGCCCCCCACGCTAAAGGATAACAGTGTCCAAGATGCAGGAACCTTTACAAATGTACTCTATGAGCACCTACAAGGATGCATGGAGTGTGCCATCCCTAGCAAAACCAAGACTCACTCCCCTAAGAGAAGGAAACCAGTCTGGTGGACCCCTGCCATAAACAGTCTATACAATAGAAGGAGGAAACTAGTTCAGAAGTTTTGAAATGATTTATTGTGGTCTCATTTTTTTATATCACAGAAACCTGGCATTTTAACAGGGGTGTGTACACGTTTTATATCCACTGTACAAGAATAACAACGGTTTTACCAAAATTTTGATAGACATGGATCAATGTGGTTTTATGGATGGGAGACAAACATTTGACAACCTTAATAGAACAGTTATGACCCAGAGGGAAGTGGGATATAAGAAAATACTGCTGCTGTTCGTGGGTCTTGATGCAGGGAAAGCATTCAACAGTGTAAGTTGGAATTTTATGTGTGAATAGGGCAATAGAAACATTTGCACTTCCTGATGCAATAATAAAGTTAAGTAGGAGGATTAAATGAGGGATCAGAGGCAAAAAATAAAGTGGGAGGTTTCCTTTTTGATAAGTTGCGCCTGAACAGATGAACCAGGCAGAGGATGTCTTCTTTTCCCTTTGTTATTTGCATTATATTTAGAGCCATTAGGAAGGGAAATATTTGTTGGATTTAGACCCGTTCTCAAAGAGTATAAGGGACTCAGAAATTCAAGAATGTTGTTGGAATGGTGATCAAAAAAGGTGCCTTTATTTGCAGACAGTGTTATTTTGTACCTGATAGAACCAGAAAAGGACATCTCAGTGTTCTGGAACATTCTGAGGCAGTTTCAAGTCTTTTCAGGATGTAAAAGTTATGAAGACAAAACAAAGGCTATAGCTGTGAACCACATACCCATACATGAATTGGTTCAGCAATAGCCATATTTATAGGAAAATGTTAAAATGAAGTATTTAGGAGTATGGGTTAAAAAGAATTCTGTTATGGCACCTAAGGATATGTGGGAAGAGACTAAACAAAAGATGATACAAAAACGGAGAAACTGGAAGCTCTTGTTTATAGATATGGATAGCAAGATACAAGCAGTGAAAATGTTTTTAGTCCTTTTAGTTTTAGATACAGGTCAGGCATATCATTATCAACCAGAGGACAAATGGTGAACAGTAATTCATAATGAGTTGAAGGATTTTATCTTGGAAAGAAAGAGGGCAAGGGATTTAGAGCTAGACAGTTAAGGTTTATATACATAACACAAGCAGAAAGCTGTAATTCAAAGTGGAAAGGGATGATGATGAAGCATAGGTGAAAGTCAATAAATAAGAGTATGAGGTTTTGGATACAGATCATTAAGGAGAATAACAACAGTCATACAGAATATTATATTCATAAAGTAGCATCTCCTCTGACTCACCCAACATCTTGATGGTATCTACTGTGACCTCATATGAGACTGCTGCTTTCCCTGACTTCATTTTCCTTACTGCAGTTCTTCTAGGGTAGGCTCCTCCTCTTCTTTCCTTTTTAGACTCTGTTTGGGACCTACCTCTGTGTTTTTTTTTCCATTCAGAAGCTGCAGGAAGTACTCCTTCCATCTGCCCTTAGTGTTCTGTGGACTGATATGCAAGTTGCTGCTGGCATACCGTATGAAGGATGCCCGATGACTGTCTTCTTTATCTTTCCATTTTTGCTGATAAGAGTTTTCTTTTTTTTTAAACATATTTATTATCATCACATTTTACATAATGACATGAGTACACACTCAATTGTAAAAGCGAAGTCAAACCATTACAAAGATTTTTTTTCATGCATTGTGCAAATATGATTTCTGGTTTAATTATTATTCAGTTTAACATTGTAGTAAATTCTCAGTTATCTGAATTTCAAGCAACCAGAACTCTCAAACAACCAGAGGGAAAAAAAAATCAAAAGAAATACAGTACAGTATGAACAATTCAGTTTTTCATGTGTTGCACTTTGTGTTCCCCCCACAGAAACATACCTTACATTTTTAGAGTTTTAAAAAGGAAGATACAAATAAATTACCTCTCTCCCCAACCTGAGAACAAATCAAACCGAATGAGTGAAATTGTTAAAATGTCAGCACTCGTTCCATACTTAGTTTGCATCAGATTTCACATTCTTTCTCTGATCTCACACACGCACACGCACACACACACACGCACAAACACACACACACACACACACACACACACACACACACACACACACACACACACACACACACACACACACACAGTCCCTTCAGCTTTCATACATGCATTTTCACTCTTTCTCTCGCACACAGTCACTTCTGCTTTTATACATGCATTGACTCTCTCTATTCAGTTCATTCAGTTCCAATCCACGCAGCATGCCACTGAAAACCATTGCGCATGCAACGCTTTCTAGTGGAAGTATACGTTTAAAATATTATTATTCCAGCCAGGCTTTCAATTAATATTTCAATATTAAAATCAAACCAATACAATGTTTATGGTATGGTATAGTATAGGGTACAGTATTTGTTAGGTCTGTTTTTAATAGTAACTCTCAAGCAACCAGAAACTACACTTATTCAGCATCTGCCAATCCCTATGGGTGCCAGTTAACTGAAAATTTACTGTATATAGATTGTACAAGTCCTGCCTTCCCTGCAATATCACTCCTCCTCCTGAGCATTATTCTGTATATATTGTTCACACATATACAGTTTATTTCTGTGTGGTGTGCTTTCTAAAGATCCCAGCTCCAGTCCTTTTATCTCCTTTACAACAATGTGTAATTCTGCTACAGTTTAGTAGGCTTTTTGGCAACTAACAGCATTAAACTTAGTCACGATATTGTTCCTTTGTGCCATCTGCTGAGTCACTTTCCAAAACTTGCAGAGTACCTCTGATGCTTTGTTCTTATTCTTAAATATATCAAAATAATTTCATACTGTATCTCATTACCATTTTCTTAATGAACATTCTCCCCTTGGCCTTGCTCAGTCCTCTCTCTCTCTCATGCTTCCATAGCTGTTTGATAGGAAGAAAACAATCAAATCAAAAAATAATCTGCCCTCCTTACTCCCAGTCACTGTAGCCTCTGTCACGGATCAGTATTTGGCCCTCCTTTTAACATTTTCATAAACAAACTACATACTGTAACCCACTTTGCTAGCACCGTTTATTATCCTAACAGCTCAATCCCATCCCTACCAACACTTTGGGATATCACCCAAACTTTTTTTACTGCTGTTGAAACTTAGCTAATACATACAAATCTACTTTTAACTCCTAAAAAAACAAAACCTATGCTTTTCACTCCAAAACATTACCAAAAGGAAAGACAGTCATCCGCAATAACCTCATCCAAAACACAAAAGTTGGAACTGTAAACCAAACAAAATTTATGGGTGTCCTAATTGACAATAACCTCAAATTTAACCAGCATATATCACAAACCATTAACAACTCACACCAGAAACTTGGCTCCCTCTTCAGTACCAAACACTGCCTGACAGATAATGCAAAAAAAACTAGCATCTAGCTGTCTACTTCTATTCTTACTATATGCCTCACCTTTTCTTACAAACCTAAATACTACACTTACAGCTAAACTCTCTTTTTGTTGCAATAAAGTAGCCAAATTTGCTGACAGCCTTACATAAAGGACTCATCATTGCAGAGCCCTGAAACAACTATATTGGTTTGAGCTACCAAAATATTTCACATACATGTAGTTCATTACTACATATATTCTTACACATGCAGGAGAAAAATGTCCATCATTGCATTCCAGGTAGAGATGCTTGCTTAACCTAAGCTCATCACGGGAAAGGCTTATAACTAAACCGGTGACTCACTGTACTCCCATTATGTATTTAACCTCTGGAACAACATCTCAACATACCTAAAACAGACCATGAAACTTTATACTTTCAGGCCCTTACTAAAACAGCACCTAAACCATATGTGGTCGTGCACATGCTTCTCACCTGGGCAGCGCCCATTTTTCCTTTGTGAGCTCATAATCCATATCCCTTTATAACCTTTATCCCTTTCTACACAGCAAACCTATCTACCACTCCTCCTCAATTTCCTTCCTAACTTAATCCCCACATTACATTTCAGTTTTTTTTCTGCCCTTTCCACTATATCCATCTCCTTCAAATACATTCCACCACTGTGTCTATAATCAGGTTCTATGCCAGTAAGCAGCCTTGTATTCTTACGCCCATTATCCTTGATTCATCACCTGTCTTACCTCTCAACTGTCCATATTTTCATAGAATGCCTAGATTTTTGCTTCTTATTTTTGGTCTGTTCCTCATACAGTTTGTGTTTCTTTCTGGCAAATCATTGAAGATTGAAGTCACTAAATATTAGTAAATGATGGCAGACAATTGAGTTTCAGAGTTCATATCATTCAGAAAATGTATAGCAATGCAAAATCTGTCATTCTAGCAACCTTCTAAGTTTATAGGAGCAACATTTAAAATCTGTCCCAATTTTTGGGTCTTTGTATCCCCATTATTTCTGGCATTGTCCACATTATTGCACTTTGAGGTTGAGACATGTGTTACCTGTACAATGCCTCTTTCTCCATCTTCTAACTGAAATATGTTTCATAATCCTTATCTCAGTTTTATTTATTCCTTACATCTGTACTGGAACTATCCTTATCTATGTCTTACAAGTCAGATCTAATGTCTGATTGTCACATATATTGCACATTAATTGTTTGTATACTAAATGTTTTATACTTGGAATTTAATATTGCAGTGGAAGAAAAACCCGCTTTATCTGTATGTAGTGTCACTACAGAACAATTGCTTGTTTATATCTAGATGTCTTAAGAACTACCTGTGTAATGTGCATTTGTAAAAAAAGAAAAAATTTGTTTTGTCATCAAAAGTATCTACTGGAGCTTTTCTTCCTGTATCTTCACTGAAAATGCTTTTTGCCCAATCACTTTTACCTGGTAAACAAAGACAAATAAATAAATGAATAATTTGCTGTTGCGACTGCTCTGTTATTCTCTTTGTTAGCCAACTGGTATTCCTTCTTAACCTGGCCCATCTTTGCTCTCTCCCACTTTTTCATGTACTTCTTTCTTCTGATAACTTACTAGACTTCTCCATTCTACCACCTACTTTCCTTATGTACCTTATTTCCATGATGAACAAAGCCAAGTCCACCAAATAAAACAATATTTACGCCTTCACAAACCATTCATAAGCGTTTTCGTCATACTATTGACTTCATCAGATGACCAGCATGAATTAATTCAGCTAATTTATACTACAAATCCTTTATAATCTACCAATGAAATTCCATCATTCATTAAATAATTATCAAACTATAAAAAGGCTAAAATACCATAATACATTCACACTCATAATTAAAGAAATAAAATTAATCATTTATACTGTTTTTTTGAAACTGTTTTTAAAAACTCACTATAAAAATTATTTAATTATAAAGATTACCATAAAAATTACTTAATAAAACAAACAAAATCCCCATCCTATACACTATTAACTGAAGTATGTATAGGATGGGGATTTTGTTAGCTGAATTAATTCATGCTGGTCATCTGATGAAGTCAATAGTATGACGAAAACGCTTATGAATGGTTTGTGAAGGCGTTCATGGTTGATGTACATGTGGTTTGTCTTTTAATTTGTCAATAAAATATCGTTTTATTTGGTGGACTTGGCTTTGTTCATCGTAAATACTGCTTTGAAGTTTTTTCTGGGTTGCAGTTGGCAGTATTATCCACGTATTTGGTTGTTCTACCTTATTTCCATACCTGTTCTGTGGTCCTCGCACATGCTGTTTTGAGGTGCTGCCATTCTTCTTCATCTCCATCTATTTCCTCTTCTTCCTGAGGTGCTTCAGCTCAGAGTATCACCTTGAACTTTTGTGCTTTCCCTTCAGTCAACTTCCAGATGTTCACCCTAGTCTCTGTTGACCTTACAGCCTTTTCTGACCATTGTTTGCAGCTGATTGTGGTTTATGCTGTGGGACTACTGTTTCACTAGGTATGACTTTGAAGTCAGTGATTCTGCCCCAGTGCCCTTCCCTTTCCTTACTAGGAGGAAGTCTACTTGAGCTACATAATGGTGACTCTTGTATGTAGTCTTGTGTCCGCCTGTCTGTCTGTCTTGCTTAATCACAAGTTGGACACCATCTAGCCATTTGCCAGACATAAGTCTAACCTGGTGGTCTCTTCTTTATTCCTGCTGCTCCATCCATGTGAATGCAGGCAGTCCTCATATCATGTTTTGTGTGCTCTGATATGAGCAGTCAGGTACCCCGTTATAATTACCAATTAATGTTTTCCTGATTTATCTAGTAGGTCCTGCAATTGCTGCCTGAATTACTCTTTTCTTCACTATCACAATTCTGCTGTGGAGCATAGGTTGAGATTATGAATACTGCCCTAACCTTTCAATGGAGTCTGATTTCCATGAGTCTGTCACTAATTCTGTTGACATCCCTCACTGTGTTCTGAAGTCTGTCCTTCTGAAGCATAGCTAGGTGGGGAGAGGGGGGAACCCCCTGTAGGTACAACGTTAGGGGTCTCAATCAGGAGATACCAGTTGATCGGTAGTGGAGTACCAGTATTAATTTCTGCACCAACATTTCTGAATGCTGGTACAGAAATTAATTGTCATAGCACTTTTGTTCATGACTGCAGGACTGAAGCACTTCAGCACCTTATGTGTGGTATAAATTTTAGCAAGCTGCATGCTACAGTTTTGAAAGTAGAAGCAGGATTTTCTTTTTGCTCCTCAACTTGGAGAGCAGAAACAGAACTTGGTTGACTCCTAATGTTAGGAGCACCAGCCGTATCAGAACAGATTTTTTTTTAATATATTCACCCTAATTTAAAGTTGAGGGGCACCAGATTGTGGGAACTGCACTGGAAGCTAGATATGCCAGCTATGGCTCAGCTCTTCTTTACCACAAATCCCATACCATTTCTAGTCCCGGGCCAATTGGCTTTTCTGCACTGCTCTTCCATCTTGTCTCCTGGATACAGAGGCTATCCCTCATCCACTGTTTCATCATGCCAACCACTTCCAAGCTGTGTCCTGTGGATGAACCTGTGTTTAGTGTATCAATCATTCGTTCAAGTTTGGCAGGTTGATTGGCTATATGGCCTGCTTTCAGTCAACACTTGCAGTCTACTATTTATTGTACCAGGGCTGGTAGGTGACTAGTTCTGATATGGAGTGCAGTTTGTGATCCGTGTTCTCTTATTTAAAATATAGTGTGCACCACAGTTCATGCTTAAAACTAGTTGGTCTGTACATCTCCCCCCCCCCCAACACACACATTTAGAATCTGTGCTGCTGCCCATGACTCCATTCAATTTTTGTGTGAGTTTGAAGTGGAAACACCCAGCATGTTTTGAGAGGCGAGAGGAGCCCAACAGAGACATAAGGAGAACATCTAAACTCCACACAAATATTGACAGAAGGTCAGGATCTAACCTTGCACCTTGGGCAGGGAAGGCAAAGGCCGCCTTAACAATTATGTCAACTATTTCTTCTTTAAATGGCACATTTTATTTTTTTAATGCAAACTTTTGCTTTTACCATGAGTGATTAAGGAACTCATAGTTGAGAAGTGATAGCAGCCACTGCATTCTTTAAGACCTCTGTTGCCAGCTCTGTATGTTAAAGATTTAAATAATCCTTTACTGCAAAACAATTGCAGCAGTAAAAAGGCTGAAACTCCATTTTTGCCATGCTACCCAGCTAAGGCCTTTGAACCTTATAAGTTTAGTAAAAGTAAGTCAAGTTAAAAAAAGCTTACTATTTAGTATGCCACAGTGTCTTAAGGATAGAATTGGATTATTTAAAAAAAATTCTTCAGAATTAATGGATGTTGTCATATATATATTCCTGAGAGTTCATTCAACTCTTTGTCTGAACAGATCGTTAATGCAACATAGATGGACTGTTTCTCAGTGAGGTGTACAGAAAACTTAGAGACATCAGTCTGTGCCCTAATGCCAACTGAAAATTTATATTGTCATCCACCCCCAAAACTTATTTTGACCACTCTCATTCCCAGGTCATTGTGGAAATCCATGTATTTTAATAACTATTACCCCATTTTGTGCTAAATTGATGTATGATATACTGAATATTTATGTATCCAACTCTTAATGAGAAGATTTATTGCATGGCAGTACTATGATAATGCAGTTGGTTCAATTTTATTTGAAAGGAGGAATCATTGCATTATTATTTCAGTACAGGGATGTCAGAAATATGTGAAACATAATCATACATTTAAGCAGCTTCTAATATATGTATCCTTTCATATCATAACCCTGGCCACCAGAAATCATCTGAAGCCTTTCTTGTTGGTTGTGCAAGTTTGAGAAGGATTAATCACTCTAGTCACAATCACCATCATCCCAGCTTATACCACTCTTGGCAGTTGACTCTCACCTCCCAGGAGAAGAAATGGGTCAGTGAGCTCT
Organism: Protopterus annectens; assembly: GCF_019279795.1. NCBI lineage: Eukaryota > Metazoa > Chordata > Ceratodontiformes > Protopteridae > Protopterus > Protopterus annectens. Next base: position 840,022,582 of record NC_056732.1, read on the forward strand.
CACCCCTTGGAGGAATGATGAGTCCATTGGGTGGCTTGATGATCATTGTGGGGGTGGACTAGCCTTTAGGCATGGGGTTACTCAACTGGATATCTGCCTCAGTAATTTATCCATGTCAATTCATAATGGTAGTCAACTCTCCTAATCAGGTACATGAAGAATCAGTGCTGAGCCCCATACTTTTCTCCATCTTTACAAGCATTATAATATCCTCTTGCATCTCCAGATGACATATTCCTTTACTGATGTAACCCCACAACAAAGTTAGTGGAGGAACAGAAGACTTGAATAGCATCAGCAGGGACTGTCCAGGTAACACACTCATGTAGAATACTTCCAACATAGCCTTCATATTATTCAGCACCTTCAGAATCTCAGAAACAGTATAGTTAATCTATCTGATATAAACAAAAGAAGACTCAACCGACTGCAGTCATACCACTAACAAGGAATTCATCTAGATCCCTTCCTTGCCTTCACCCCTACACTGAATACATCACTGAACCTTCACCCCAGCACATGTATGAAAATGTTAGATCTGCAACCGAAGGCATACTGCTTAATATAAAAAAATACATAACTGTGTAATCTAGGAGGGTCATAGCAAAGACATGCAATCTTCTGAATGAGATACAAAGTCTCTGTTTTTATTCTTCTTTCGGCTTTTCCCAGTTAGGGGTCACCACAGCGGAACTCCGGTCCACTAATGATTGGCAGTAGATTTTTTATGGGTGCCGAGGTGCCAGCTCGACGCCCAACCTTCAGTGAAGGTACATACAAAGTCTCTGTCTAATAGGGCTAAAACCTGGGGAAAAAACACAAACATGTAAGCCACCATAAATAAAGTTTGCTGTTTTATTAATTTCTGTACTCGAAATACACATCACTGTGAAACAGTAAAGAAAGCTAAAATGCTTCCTATAACAGGTACTCAGCACAGCTGAAACATTTAAAATGCTCAATAAAAGTACTGTCCTTCCCTTTCCATTAAATTGGAGATTTAAACTTTCCCCTTTAACCACAGATGTATGACCATAAATACTGTCAGTTTACAAGGCCTCAATTCAGGCAAACTGTTTGAGAAAAGTGTTTGTATGAAGTAGTACCAGCTAACTGGAACCTAGATCCTTATAATGTAAGAAAAGAAATGAAGTATCCCACCTTTGGAAAAAGTTCAACATGTACTTAAAAGAAAATTCCAAACAATTGTTTCAAAGATGTCAGATAACATCCAAATCTTTCCATCGTCATGGACTTAATCTCATATTTAATTAAGGTACATTCCTGTGCTCTTTGCAACATACATATACATATATGTAAGTATGTAATTATAATAATCCATCTGCAGGAACTGTTCAGTATCCACCTCATAATCATAAGTAAGCATATGCAAATCCTTAGTTAGATACTCAGAATGCTGAGCTACTCTGTAATTAAATAGTATATTGCCATGATAAAATGTATTTAATGTACTAACAAGTCTTTTTAAATGATTGTTTTAATGTACAACTACCGCATTACATTCTATTGTTACCTTGTGGCTTGGATCATGGCTAAAACTGGTCCATGAATCAGCCCTCTTACCTGGTTAACATATTAAAGTGAGACTAGGTTTGGGATCTGAGCTCATATTTTTACAGAATATGTTAAAGTACACCTTTCTTGGACCAGATTACAAGAGTTACTCTCAGTGCACGTCTGTCCTGATTCTGAAAAACTGTCAGTGTTAAGTGATTAACTGCAATGTGAGGCCTATGTATAAACAGATTTGCACAAGGGACAAGATTCCAAAACACCTGTTCTCAGCCTGCTTTTAGTGTAAGTGGTCACTTACATTAAGAGCAAGTTTTTTAGAATTGGTCTCTTTGTCAGAGAAAGAACTGTCAGGCAACTGTGTTATGGAATTGTAGTTTTCTCGGTGTAACAATAACTGTATGGAATAGCCCATTTTCACATTCTTATTTATTTGTTTGCATTTGTTGATCTGGAATGTCCAGCTCTGAGGTCACACTTACAGTGAAGCCCTGGGGAGGAAAATTTCCAGAAAGACAACATGGAAACAAGGAGACAAATAATCTAATAACCACCATGTAAACCTATATACTCGAGTTTCAGGATGAAAGAAAGCTTGTTTTACATTACAGTATAATGTAAAGGTAGTGTTTGGATTAAATCAAGAAGTGGAGTGCAATAATTAATTAATTGTATATATGTTTAAAATGTGGCTTACTTAAGTATGTATTCACTTATTCATTTTTATTGCATATGATCAATGGTCTTACTATGTTTTTTTATTGGGGTAGAGCAATACTGGAAAAGTGTAGTGTCTCGGAAATCACATATGCACAGGTGAAAACAGCCCTTTCAAAAGCCAAAAGCACAGCGTCAATGGGTCCAGATGGTGTCCCAGGCTGCATCTTGCACGAACTACAGAACGGACTAACCACCAACTAAACACACTGTTCAACTTCAGCCTCTCCACAGGCAACGTGCCCATAGAATGGCACACAGCAATGGTTATTTCGCTCCACAAAGGAGGGGCCACAACTGACCCTGGTAAGTATTGCCCCATAAGCCTGACTAGCCTGGTCTGCAAGGCTATGGAGCGCATCATCATAGAACTCATTAACAAAGACATTGGGAACCTCCAAACACTTGACCCGACCCAGTTTGGCTTTGTTAAGGGCAGATCATGCCTACTAAACCTGGTTGACTTCTTCAAGACAGTCACGAAGGCCATAGATGAGGGGAAGGTGGTTCACACAGCCTACCTTGACCTCACCAAGGCTTTTGATACCATTCCCCACTTGGAAATTATAGAAAATCTCACCAGCCTGAACATAAACCCCTACGTCACGAGATGGGTTGCCAACTGGCTTACAGACAGAACTCACACGGTAAGAATAGCGGGCTCCAGGTCCAACTCTAAACCAGTCACAAGTGGTGTCCGACAAGGCTCGGTCCTGGGACCCATACTGTTCGGCATATACTTCTCAAAAGTACAGGCAAACACAGGAGGACTATGGCTAACCAAGTTTGCCAATGACTGCAAACTGGGAGCCATAATTGACTCTCCGGCTGACACTGACATTCTCCAAAAGGGCCTTACTGAGATGGACACCTGGTGTCAAAGTCATGGTCTCAAGCTAAATGCCAAAAAATACATAGTCATCCCGTTTGGGAAAAACAAAACACCCATGAATTACCACATAGGTGGTAGCCCCCTTAATACAGAAGATGTAATAAGAGATCTGGGGACCCAGGTCGATAGTAATCTCTCCTTTGACAATCATATTGCCAAAGTAGTTAGGAAATCCTTCTATGTAGCCCATCTAATTACTAAAGGGTTCACTTCAAGAAATAAAGAGGTTATAGTGCCCCTCTACTCATCACTCTTCAGACCCATCATAGAGTGCAATGCCCCATTTGGGATGTACCTCACAAGCCACTTCCAACAGCTGGAAAGACCACAAATCTACCTCACCAAGAGGATTACTGGCCTCAAACAAATGTCCTATGCAGCCCGACTGGAAAAACCCCAGCTGTACTCAGTGGCATATCACTTACTCAGAGGTGATCTCTGCCTGACTTACAAAGCCATGTCCAACTCAGAATTGATGGACATGCTCCATCTAAAGCAATCCAAGTCACTGTGAGCCACTCGCTCTAGTGAGCTAAACCATGCCACAACAATAAATAGAACATGCTGGAGGGATAGATTCCTATCACAGAGACTCCCCATGCTTTGGAACAAAATTCCTAACTACATTAGGCAGAGCCCCTCACTAACACTCTTCAAGAGAAACCTTGACAAGTGGATGGGTAACAGGAAAATACACCCCTGGGATCACTTCATTGGCTCTTCTTGACAGCGGCTCAGTTAATTAATCAATGGGGCGGCGAAAGCTAACACACTCTGGCTAGGCTTATAAATGCCCTCGGGCAGATAGCCTAGTACCTACCTATGAACCTAGGAAAATACATTTTGCCATTGACAGATAAAGATTAACTTTGGGCTGTTTTCAAATCACAGGCCTCTTGCACATGAAACATACACATGCTCTTTGATACACCTTCCTGATTGTATTAAATTATATTCCTTGTACAATACAGTACAGTTTTAGAGTGTGTTTTAAATTTATTGTTTTGAACATTTTTCTAGTAAACAATGAAACAAAATGCATGCACCAATAATGACAAAACTGCCCATTTCAGAACATTTCCATCATAAAAGTCTACTCAAGCTTCTACAGTCCACCAGTATTAGAAAATATGCACAATCTCTGAAGAAGTAAAAGTCATCTAAATAATTCCAAATTAAAGAGATCTGTAACTAATGAAGAGGTTGCTGCTAGCAAACAACTTTATATTTCATTTACAAATAAAGTGCCTGTTGCCCTTGAGGAATAAATTGCCCATGTTACACTAAAAAATGATCTTCTTCTTCTGGCTTTTTCCTGGTTAGGGGTCGCCACAGTGGACCACCTGTCTGCTCATGATTGGCAGTGGTGTTTTATGGTGTCAAGTTGCCAGCCCGGCACCCAACCTTCCACAGAAGGCACGCACTCTCACTTAGGGCCAATTTAGAGTGTCCAATCTACCTACAGCATCTTTTTGGGATATGGGAGGAAACCGGAGCGCTCAGAGGAAACCCATGCGACCACAGGGAGGATGTGTAGACTCCACACAGAAGGCACCCCAGCTGAGGATTGAACCAGAGAATCTATTGCTGTGAGGTGGCAATGCTAACTGCTGCACCACTGCGGCCACCCGTTACACCAAAAAATGATAAGCTAGTAATATTGCAAAAGGGAATGGATGGCAAACTGATAACAGGTTCATAGTTACTAGGTATCTTCGCCAAAAAAGGACTGCAGCATCCACTCCCTTTGCAACACAGTACAGTATCAGCAATGCATCTACCTACTGTGGGAGTAGAACCAACAGCCTTCTGCATCAAAAGCAAGTATACTACCTGTTGTGCACTTAACAATGCAAGCAAACTCAGCATAAGCAGCGCTAAATTTTTGCTCCCCTGCAGCTCTCAGCTCCTTGTAAAATCTACTCAACACTCAGCTGTATCTCTGAACTTTGCAGCACAAGAAATCTGAAAAAGCCAAAATTTACTTGGGGGGGATAAAAGCCCAAAAGCCAGGGACACATTTTAAACATTGCTTGTATAATGTTGGAAAGTTGCTAGAATAAAATGCTGTGTTACCACCATACATTTCACTGAGAAGTCTTGAACCCAGGACACTATGCAAAACAGTCAGAGCAACATACCACTATGCCAAGTCAGCTGTTTTGTGAAAGAGAGGAAGACTGAACCTTAAATGACTACCATTTAGTGAATACAGTTCTCATCATAGATGTCAACTTCTTAGCAAAAAACACCTGAACAAAGCCAATAATGGGGGAATACAGCCCCCAAACATATTCAGTGAATTCAGTTCTCCCCATAGCTCTCAACCACTTAGCAAAAAACACTTGGACAAAGCCAATAATGGGGGAATACAGCCCCCAAACATATTCAGTGAATTCAGTTCTTACCATAGCTTTCAACCTTAGCACAAAAACCTGGACGAAGCCAATAATGGGGTAATACAGTCCCAAAAATAAGGACAAATTTCACATATCTATCTTATAAACTTAGAAAATTGCTACAATAAAAGGTTTTGTGTTATCATGTAATTTCTGAAGAATATGAAGTCTGAAATTCAAATGCATGTCATTTTTATTTATTTCATATTTGTTAACCAGGAAAGTCTGACTTGGAACAAAAGCCAATTTTCAGCAGAGGCCCAGGGAGAAACACTCCAGTCATATCTTTGTAAGATGGGAGGACACCAGAGCACCCAGAGGAAACCCACACAAACAAAGGGAGGACATGCAGACTCTACACAGAAGGCACCACAGCCAATAATCAAACCAGAGAACCTGTATCTGTCAGGGAACAATGCTACCACTGCACCACTGCACTATTGAATGTGTAAAGACAAAAATACAGAAAGAACATATTTTTATGAGGAACAGAACAGAACAAATATGAGGCAAAAATCTGCTAATTTTTTGCAAATGGTGGTGGGTAGGGAATTCAGGCTCATGCCACCTGGGCCCAAGGTACAGGGTTCAAGCCTCATTCTCTACCCACTATCATATAGCAACTGGGGCACTTCTCACACACACACACACACACACACACACACACACACACACACACACACACACACACACACACACACACACACACACACACAGAGTTCCATACCTCAAAGTCCCCAAATATTCCTTCCTGCAGTTCTTCTGTAAAAGCCTGCACTGAGATATTCCTTCCTGCAGTTCCAAACATCTGTAAAATGATGTCTGTAACATCCAAAAGCTCATGCAGGACAATTCCTTCCCGCAAGAGCAAGCTGGGTGCTAGTGGATATTGCAGTCTGATCCTCTTCCAGTCTATGCAGTTGTAACTGCATAGACTTCTGAGATATTGCTGCTGAATGCTTGTCTTCCTAATTTGGACTGCTGATGAGACAGTCTGGATTCTGTGCACATGCTCCCGAATGGATCACCATCTGTCCTGATATCGGGAAATGCCGCACATGCGTGATGTGTTTTTGTTTTTATTTTTTTATTTACTTTTATTTTCTTTTTTCTTTTCTTTTTGTTTTACAGTTGGGGGGAGGGGGGGGGCTGCAGTCCTGCAGCCCAATAGCATGAGCCATCCCTGTGTGAAAATAAAAAAAAAAAAAAAAAAAAAAAGGATTCAACTAGGAAATGATTGAGCTGTATTATATAGTAATGGGCTCTGTATTAATTCAGTGAAAAGTCACTTCAAAGAGTGGCATTTCATGAGAAATGTCATTCATCAAATCTCATTCATGTGGGGGGCTGTGCCCCCACACCCCCCACTAATTATATATACCAACTCTGAGATCACACTACAGTGAGGAAAGGGCAAATTTCCCAATCTTCACTGTACTGTGATCTCAGTTTGAACAGTTCAACAAATGGCATTCTCAATGTAAGTGAACCGAAAATGCCGTTCGCTGAACTGAATTTTTGCTGAACTAATGGGGACCCATAGCAATGTGGGGAAAGAGGGGTATTTAGGTTTAAATTCATGGATATAACTACTTACTTAAAAAAAAAATTATATTAGATGCTGAAAATAATGTTAAATGGGGCAGAATCTTAAACGGTGTGAGGTATTGTATTAAGGGATCTTAGTGGTCTATTTTTCTAGAAGCAATTACACAACATTTTCTTGTAGGTGAGCTTTGAGTTTTATCGGAAAGTAATGATAATTACTTAGGTTTTTGATACTGAGCTGGATAGACTCTCGAGTTTTGGGCCTACTATTGAGAAAGTTTAATTAGTGCAATGTATTTTTGTACATAGGCTGTATAAAAACATTGACAGTTATCATACCAGAGTTTCACTGTAAAGAGTACATGTATGCTAAGTTTTTACATGCTGCTCAGTACTGGAAGAAAAGGCAAATTACAAAATGTGGTCACTCTGATGTCCAGAGCTATGAAGGTCACCTTCTAATGCACTCCTATTCCCCTACTTCATGCAGCAACAGACTATTTTCAGCATATTTTTCTGCTAATGGTATCAGGATCATAGTATGATCCCAAATCTTGACTGGACAGCACTACAGATTAGTAATTAAGATTTCTATCTCATATTTCCACCGCTCGGGGTTTAATTCTGATATTTGGCCATTATATAGAGTCTGTCTGTGTGTGTTTAGTAAAGGGTCCACACCTGTGTGGGTATACTAAAGGGACCATGGTTTCTACCTTCCTTTCAAAAATATGCTGTTCCACTGTCGGCTCAGACAAAGGGAAAATAACAATATGGCTTACATTGATTCTTACCTATCTAAGCTTGAGCAATGTTGAAAAACATCTGAGAAAGACAAGCTCACTTACCCAGTTAACAAATGAAAAATTAAATGTGGGTTTGGGATGAAGCCACCAAGGATTTTATTATTATTTGTTATTGACAAGGTACCTTACTGTAGAATAAAACTGCTGAAAAGAATTGGTAGCAGTCAGTTATACATGAACAACATACACTTCAGTTAAGGAAACCAAATAAACTCACATAATAGGACACATTCTGCCTTCTGGTTCTTATGAACTGGAATTAATTAACCTGTCATTGGAATAGGTGTACAGGATGTTACAAGTATTGTATCCTTCTGATTCATCTGTCCTATCTTGGGAAGAAGCCCCTCATCAAATATACATTGTTCTATCAGTTACATCTTGCCAGTTTACACACATGCTATATTGTGTGCATTTGTTAGATAGCATGACATTCCGTGATGAATTTTAGATAGAAGTATAAATCTATATGTTTCTTTATTTATATAGCTAGTTTGCAGATGTGCAATACCTACAAGCTATGATATCATGTCAGAACTTTCAGACCATTGATCAAAATGTGCCAGAAAGTTATGAAACAGTTTCAGATTTCTTCAAAGGTGTGAGGCTTAGGCTAATGGAGAGAAAAGGGGAGAAGTTATGCAAGGGGTATTCCATTGTTTCATTTGGCACAGATGGTTTCAGTTAAAGGTATCTCTGTATATCATGGTGCTCTCTGTCATACTGAGAATTAAAGCTGCCTGCTCTCTGGA